>NW_011499862.1:1475307-1485221 GCF_000495115.2 Populus euphratica
TGTGGACAGTGGGGGGGGTGCCATGTATATAAATTCATGAAGTATTTAATTCTATACCAAGATAATACATGCATCATAAAAATTTGGAGATGATATATCAGCATTTATTGTTTTTGTATTGGGATATGCTCTTAACAAAATATAATAAAGAGTATTAATTCATTATCTTTACTGTGCATCAAGTATTGAGGTGTAGTGGGTTTAATAAATTATTAAATATATTACCTTTGAATTTGATTATATTTGAGTGTAATAAGTTATTTGATTTGTTATTTTTAGACTTGGTCAATCATTAAATCTATGTTCTTTTAACTTCAGAGATTAGAAATATTGAATTTCATGTTTGGATTATAAGTTCAAGATATTTTATCATGATAAGTCAGAGATATTTTATTGATATTTTAACTCTTTTTCTTTGATAAATAGTGCTTGATGACTATAAAAAAGAGAGAGATGTCCTTTAAGAAACATGTTTAAGTTTTCTTCACTGCAAATACAATGTATGTTTTTAGAATTTCTTATAAATTTTGACTATTTTTTCTTTTAAACGATACTTAGTTCTCGGATATAAAAAATAGATTTTTAACAGGTATCAAACATGGTCCATTGATTGTCTCATAACAAAAAATTATATTATAAGAATTAATAAGTTAAATAAATATCCCAAATACCAAGCCTAAAAGTTGATGGAATAAATTCAAAAGTCATCTAGGGATATTATTATGAAATTTAATAGAAAAAAATCATTGGTGGTATTATTTGTAGTTTTGCTTTTTAAAAAAATAATTATGTCAGATATAGTTGAATAAGTGAAATATGTTGAGATTTTAGAATTTAATTAAAATTCCAAGTAAACTCTTTTTATTTTTAACCACTTCACAAATATATTAATTTAATTATTATATTTGAAATTTTAGCCAAGGTCAATAACCTTGATATGAAATTTAAAAAATTATTATTATACAAAGTAATATAATTTAAGCCTCGATAACTTGTAGGAAATTTTGATTAGTATATTTGGAGTTGAAATATGAATTCTTAGTTGTTGATACACTAAAATACATCATGAACACACCTTTATGGCAAACCTTGAAGATTTTATTTAAATTAAACAAGGATTTTTTATTTGTTAAGGTAGCATTTAATTACTTTCTTATGATAAAAAAATAAAGACAAGAATCTATTTGATTAAGAAAATAAAAATATAGACATATAAATAAAAATAAAATTGTTCGAGAGACAATTTTAGAATGAATTTATATATTTAAAAAAATAAAAAGTTTAGATGGGACATGTCTCTATAAATAACATTTATTATTCTATATTTATAAAATATTATTGTAAGAAATTTTTAATTCCAAAATTAGTCAGCTAAGATATATAAAAATAAAAACAATTATTATCACAATTGTAAAATTTAACTTGGGGTTGATACGGTGCAAAGCCCAAGTTATTAGTTAAGTTAAGTTAAGTCAAAACAATAATAAAAATAATTATTGTTATAGTTTTAAAACATGATATGGAGATCGATTAGAGACAAAGCTCGGGTCAAAAGTGGGGTTGACGATTAACCTAAGATAACACAAAACACAAAAATAATTATAATAATTATTATTATAATTTAAAAACTTGACTTGAAAGTCGACTCTAAATAAAACACAAGTCATGTATTAGGAGGATCAACCTGTGTTGGCTTGGGTCAACATAAAATAAAAGTGATTATTATCAAAGTTTTAAAATCTTATTTAGGGGTCAACCCGAGGCAAGGCTCCAATTACATATCAGAAGGGTTAACTGAAGTTAATTTAGATCAATACAATGATAAAAATTATTATTGTTGTTGTTTTAAAATTCAAATAAGGGACTAATTGGGGCAAGGTTCAGGTTATAGGCCGGGAGGGTCAACACGGGCTGATCTGAGTTAATATATAAATAAATATGATCGGTATCACAGTTTTTAAACTTTACTTGGAAATCAATTGAGGTAAGATCCATGTCACAAGCTAAGAGGGTCAATACGGTTTGGGCCGAATCTGTGATGTTTTGAATAAATAAGTAGGAAAATACAATAAAGCTCCTAGTGACTTAAAGTGCGGGTATAAATAAATGAGGGGTAGTGTAGTAATTGTATAAAGAGATGATAAATATAAATAGAAAAAAAAAAGAGAAGAGATCTGGAATTTGGGAGAGAATCGGCAGGAGAAAGAAGGGAGAAAGAAGAAGAAGAGAAAATAGGGAAATTAGAAAGGGAATAGAAAGGAGTCAGAGGAAATAAGTAAAAAGGTAAGATTATATATAAATATATATTAATTAAGCTTTAATGTTGGTTTTGAACGTTATCTACTCATTGAGTTGTTGAACTCATACTCTCATTATTTATTATTTCCAGGCTTATAACCTGATAGCAGGTCACTTTTGTTAGACCTTTGGAACCTACTCTTTTGATTGTAATTCGTACATTTTCCTTTATGCTTAATTAGTGCTAAAAAACTATGAAATTATATTAACTCTTGTATTAAGACAATTTAATTATATTATGAAGTTGATTTTGTTATTAATGTTGCGTTGAACTCTGATTGAGTTAGGATAAGTTTATGTGTAAGTTTGGGTTCGCATAGGTATGAAACCTTGGAGGGGAACCTTGCCTATGTGCCGGTCATAGATCTGAAATTCAGGTCGTGACAGAATCAATGTATAAATAAAAATAGATATTAACATAGCTTTAAAACTCGACTTGAGAGTCGACACGAGAAAAAATTTAGGCCATGGGTTGAGAGGGTCAACTTATTGGCCCAAAATTTTTATTTTTTTAAAAACCAATGGATTTTTTACCATTATTCTATCTCGAGTTTACCAATATTATTTTATTTTTATTTAATCTAATTCGAGTCAATCATTCATCTATTTATTTTCTAACTCAACTAGTTTAGGTCTTGAAAGAATCCATCAAGTTAATTCATCTATTTATTTTTTAACTCAACTAGTTCAGGTCTTGAAAGAATCCATCAAGCCAATATTGGATTTATAATTAGAATTATTATAATATTATTAATTTCAACACTTGATATAAAACTAAAATTAAAATAAAAAATATAATATATAGAATTATTTTTCGTCAACACTTGATATAAAACTAAAACTAAAGTAAAAAATATAATATATAGAATTATTTTTCTAATATATAACTTTGATAATAATACATATTAAAAATAAAATAAATTTTTTAATATATTTTTATATCATATGTACTATAACTAAATAGAATATAAAAATAATTATTTTATTGAACACAATTCTATCTCATTTTTATTTTGTTTTTGTCTTTTCTATCAATTTCTAAAGTGTGACGATTTGCGAAGAGAGGTCGGTCATTGGGCTGCTGCGTATGACTTTTGTAAATCAAAAAAATAAAAATCTTACTGTGAATCTTCGACAATCTGCCTACCATTGTCTTGCGTGAAGGTTTTTTATTACTAAATAATATGATTAAAAAAAGATTATAAAATATAACAGCTCAAGTGGTTGTGCTACTAAGAGTAGCAAGCTCTATTGAAATTTTGAATTTAAAAAATACCTGTTCTCAAGATTAGTGTAAATTCAGAAAAAAAATTGGAAGGGTTACTTAAAAAATATTATTTTACCTTTTAGTAATATTATGGTATTTAGAGAGTAATTAATAATATTATATTAGTAATTTTCTAGAGTTTATTTAAAAAAAACAAAAAGATAAAACTAAAATAAAGAGATATCAAATAGAAATATTTTTATAGAGATCATGAATTTCATGTTTTTTTATTTTATTTTTATGTTTATTATTTTTTCAAAACAGCATACAAACTATAAAATTTTACTTTAAATTAACAAAAAAATTTAAAATAAATAATCATGATTTGTCATAAATAAAAATTCTACAACACCGTAAAATTTCTATTTGTGACAAATCTATTTTTAATTTTTCATGTTTATTTTTTATAAATAAATCCTAAAAAATAAAAAATAAATATTTACCACTTTCACCATAAATTTTTCTTCTTAAAAAATAAGAATCCCAAATTCTTCCCATTAAATCCACAAATTCAATTTACCATTTCCCAAATGGATTTGACAAATCAAATGATGGAAAGTTCAAATTGCGTGAATATGGCAATATACCATTTTTTTTTTCAGATCCGAAGTACGCGTAAATTATTTTAGACATTCATATTTATAATAATAATAAAAAATACCATTTAATGACTTCCTAATTGCCATAATTTAATTGTCATTAATTAAGGACAATGAAAAAGACAATGGCAATAGCTGTTATAACTTCTCTTCTTCAAGGGCAATCTTAGAAACCCAAACAAATCTCAAAATCTTATTTACCTTCACAACACAAATACTAGCACAACACGACTCCATCACTTCTTTCCGTCTCTCCTTCCTACACAGGCAGCAAAGAGAAAATGGAGCTGCAAGAAGCGAACAGTAGCAATAAAAATGGCCAAACCTCAACACCCGACCCAAAAACAGACCTTGAGAACACTTATAACGGCAAAGCTCTAGAATCCCAATACTTCACTGAAGATTTTGACAGTACTTGTTCTACACCTTATGTCAGTGCACCTTCTAGTCCGGGTCGACCAGGATCCGGGCCCGTTAACGGTGGGTTCTTTTATAGCTGTCCGGCAAGTCCAATGCATTTTGCAATAACATCATCAGCTTCAGGAAGGGGATCCTTTGCTTCTTCGCCGGATAATAGTGTGCCTATTGGTTATGAGTTTGAATTCTCTGCAAGATTTGGTTCGACCGGGTCGGGTCAGACCGGATCCATGAGTTCAGCTGACGAGCTTTTCTTGAATGGTCAGATCCGACCCATGAAGTTATCGTCTCATTTGGAGAGACCCCAAGTGTTGGCTCCGTTGCTGGATCTTGAAAACGAAGAAGAGGACGGAGATAGCAGTAATGATGATGAATCCAAGAAAGGTTCAAGAAATGTTGGTAATAACGGTGGAACTATGTCAAGAGGGAGAGATCTGAGGTTGAAGAACAAATCTTTACGTAGAAGAACAAGATCCATGTCACCATTAAGAAGTACATCTTTTGAAGATTATGGAGAAGAAAACAAGAACGTAATTGATGAGTCTAGTACTTCTTTGGAAGTTAATGATGAAAGTCTTAAACTTGACGAGGCAACAACTAGTGGTGGTACAAGCACTCCTTCAGTTTCTGCTTCATCTTCAAGGTCATCATCAGCTGGAAGAAACTCAAAAAGATGGGTATTTTTGAAAGATTTTCTTTATAGAAGCAAGAGTGAAGGGAGGAGTAATAACAAGTTCTGGTCTAACATTTCCTTTTCACCAGCCAAGGAGAAGAGTAAGCAACATAGTGGTAGTGTTCAACTTGGTATGTCGAAAGAGAAGTCTAGCAGCAGCAACAATAATGGGACTATTGTTGGTGGTGAGAGTCAGAAAGTGAAGGGAAATAGTGGGCAAGGCTCTTCTTCTTCTTCTTCAGGGAAGAAGCCAGTAAATGGCTTAGGCAAGAGGAGAGTACCAGTATCACCGCATGAGTTACATTACAAGGCAAGTAGAGCACAAGCCGAAGAGATGAGAAAGAAGACATTTCTGCCTTACAGGCAAGGTTTACTTGGGTGTTTAGGTTTTAGTTCGAAGGGATATGGAGCTATGAACGGAATTGCAAGAGCTTTGAATCCAGTTAAATCCAGGTAATCAAGTAATTAATTAAATGTGTTAAAAAGGAAATTGTATAGAGATTTTATGATTAATTTTTTAATCTACCTTTTTCCTGTCTAAATCTTGTATTTTATGCTCTATGTATTTATTGATAGATGCTCTCCTCTTTTAGTTCAAAAGAGAAGTTTGTCCCTGATCTATGTACTCTCCATCAATGGTAGCACTTTGTTTATTAAATGACTCGCAGCGTCCTCCAGTTTGGATGAGAGATGATAATCTCTAGGTGTATAATCAACAAGGGAAATTATTGTGAAACAGTGGATTAATTGTATTATTGAATCGATAACATGATACACATGGATGGAAGACATGTAGCTCTGAGATGGTAGGTAGCTGAGGCCCGCTGTCACCTGCAATTGCACGATGATGCCTAAAAAAAAATGACCCACGATTAGAAAGGGTTTTCCATGATATTTTGGCTGCATCTCGCTGGCCCAATCTTGTAAGCTCACCCACCTGTGATCTCTTGCATGGGAATACTGTTATTGAGATGTGGGGAGAGATGGTTGAGTGACCCGTTTGTCTCTCGATCTCGATCTCAGCTTGCTTAACAGACACTGTGAAATCTGGGGCCATTAAGAATCTGGTTGTCTATTCATTATCTTTAAATTATTATGCCATGATCAATTTGCACCACTAAACTAGCTAGATCTGGATAGTTTGCTAATGGGAGGGGGGGTTGTTATCTTGTTCAATTGGGGCTTAGTGTCTCGTAGACGTTGACATAACGAAGATTATGGGACAGTGACATAAAGGAGTTGGAGATAATGAGACATGCTTGATCTTGATATGCTTTTAGCCATTCATAACTCCCTTGAGCAATTTCTGCGCCTCCTTTTGGATTCTTCTATCTAGGCCTTTCATTTAACTGAGGATAAAAGATGAAAAAAAAAACCCCACTATATTAGTTGATGATGTCCACTGAATATATCTGAAAGGAGGCAGCCAATAAATATCAGTTACAGAAATTAGGTACTAGGTCCATCAAGCTGGGTCAATTTTAATTTTTAGCCTGAGAAAAATAGCAGCGAAATCACATCGCGGCCCCTCAACTCCATTATTGTACATGGGCTCATGTCCAAATTTCCATGTTATCGTAAAAAACATTACGATGACACAGGTGATGGATCGGACCTGAAAAGTATCTTCGAAGTTCTGCGTATTGTTCAATCACTATCTGCCTAGACTTGCTACTGTTTCTCTGCTTCCCTTCTCTGTTTTTCTTCTCTGACGGAAAAGAAAGAAATCCCCTTGTCAAACGAATTTATGATCGAAGAAAGTTTGGCAATCTATTGACTTAGAGCATTTTTTTTTCTTGGGTTCTGAAATGACCTAAAAGAAAATATAGTCTTTTGCTTCCAGCAACTTGCAAGCACGATGGTCATTTTCTCGACAAGAAGCCAGGACAAGACTGATAGCAGTTTACTCTCGCAACTGGCCATAGGTTAATAACAAGGTTTTAAGCTTCTACTTTTGGAGAAACCTGGTTTATTGAAAAGAAAACTCAGTTTCCTGTCAAACAAACAGGTGAATCACAGGCTGCAGTCTTGGTAGAAGTTTTGGATGCAAAGGTTAGAGCAGCCATTTGTCTGTTTCTGAATTTTTTTTTTCAGAGGAAGAAAATTCCACATTTGAGGCCTACGGAGTGGGGGGTCCAATGCCATTCAAATTTTTCTGATTGGCATGTTGGGTTATGCACTCTCCATGTGAGCTTTTCAGAGAATCCCTTTTACCTCGCTGCAATATATTTCTTATGCTGACAGAAATTCATACACATCTTCATCCTTTTTAAAAGTATTTTTAACTTAATTTTTTTTTGATGTTTTTTAATATTTTATAATGATTTTGATATTATGATATTAAAAATAAAAAAATCTAAAAAATATTTATTTTAATATATTTTCAAATAAAAAATTTATTTAAAAAACACTTTACATCACAATTTAAAATATCTGATAAACATTTGTACGAGTAGCCAAACCTCATGGTGACTGCTTGTTGATCTTAGTGGTTCTCAAGAATAGGGGAAGGGAGATCATATCTACAACAAGACCACGTCTAGGAGTTGACCTGACTTAAAACTTAAGTGGTGTTGACCTGACTTAAAACTTAAGTTGTGAGTTAGATAAATTGACTTAAATTTATTAGTTTTTTTATTTTTTATTTTTTATTTAAAAGACAGTTCAAAATAACTTATTTAAAGAGAAAAAAACAGATTTTTTCATTAACCGACCCGACCTAACTAGATGGACGAATCACAAGATTAGTTAATCAGGCCTGTTCTTATTAATCGATTAGAACAAGATTAGTACCCCCAACCCTGTGAATTAATCGAGCTTTTCCACGCAATTTCTGAGCTTCTAATTAATGTTTCGACAATAGAAAACAACACGGCAAAGAACAGTTTTGTATCCTACGAGTTGATCTGTCCATTTTAAAACATTATTTTTGGCATCAAATTATCGATAGTACTGATGAGCTTTCATCAGGCCTGTCTTTTGGATAGTTGCGAGGTTTATGGATTAAAAAAAACACAGCAGCATAATGCTTTGATTCTTGACAGCAAAGGTTCCAAAGGGATTTCAGACAGATGACAGTTCCAAAGGGATTTCAGACATATGACATGTGTGAGAAACTTCTTGGAAGTTTGAGTTTGAGTGATCGAACAATGCAATCTAATTCTTTAAGAGAGATGAAAGTACTTGTTGAATATTCATGCAGAGGGATGGTAAAAATCTAAGAGCACATCTTATCTTATTAACAATTGTTTTAACTGCCGGATCGCAAGTTAACTTGAGTCTGAACTGGTTCGGGTAGAAAAAAAACTAAAAATAAGAAAAAGTCAGCTGACCTGGTTAAAAATGCAGGTTGAACTAATAACCCAATCGACTCAAGCTTGGTTTTGTCAAAACTCACCCATCAACCACTGATTTTTATTAATTTTTTTATTATCCAAATAATATTATTTTAATTTTTTTTAAATATATTTTTTTAATTAACTGAGGTTGAATCTTATTATCCCTTAACTCGTGATTCTGGTCTTATCTTAAATTGATTTTTGAGTCGAATATTAAAACTATATTTATTAATTTGAAAAAAACATTGATTTATGTTTTTTTTTCTATAAAGAAATTGAATTCGGATGTTCAAATTTAAAACGATTATGTAATTGTCATTAAAAGTTTTAATTTAGAAATATTAGGAGTTTGAAAACCACTTCTGCGAAGGTAAGACTGGGAAAGCACTAATATTTATGTTTTGCAACGATAAGATGAAGTGTGATGAGCGTGACCATATTTTTATATTCGCTAACTTTATTAGATTCTATTTATTATTATGATATAAAATATTTTTTTTATTTAAAATATATAAAAATATTTTTTTATTCTTAATACTAGCACGTTAAAATTATTAAAAAACACTAATTTAATATTTTTTTAAATAAATATACTTTTGAAAGAAACCCAATACTAAATAGCCACCACCTAATGTTGTTGATGTATGCTGAACTTATGGAAAGGTGCCAATTTTAAGAGGAGGTTGGGATTTGTTAATGTGGAAGAGGATTGGCTTCCTCAATTAATTTTTATATGTTGATTAGGCTCTGATATATTAATAATCTCTCAATCAGGTCCTTCTAATAATTTCAATCAACATGACAGTTTATTGGTCATGTATGATGATGGAGTGAGTTTTAACAAATTCATAGACTTCTATCCAAGAAATGCATGGAAGGATATGATTGAAAATCTACTGGTATATTGGAAAATCTAACGAGGATGAAAGCAGCTCGAAGACCTAATCGAGATTGTCCCAACAGGCTAGAGAATTCTATTACTTTTTTTTTTTCAAATTATTTTCATAGGGTTGGAGTAAATTCCTTGTTTTTTAAAAGTATTTCTAGCTATATAATTAATCTTGAGAATTATGGTCAGAAAATGTAAAAAACAATCATTGAGATTAAAACACAAGATAAACAGGAGTGCTAAATAAAACCAAATTAAAAAAAAAAGGTGTGTTTGCCATTAGTTTGCTTTATTTTTTTATTAGTTAATTAACATAATTGTAGTCCTTATACTTCTCAAAAAGCTCCAACATGGTCCCTGAATAATAAAAAATTAAAGAAAACTAATGGCAAACACACCTTTTTTTTTTAATTTGGTTTAATTTGGCCCTCTG
>NW_011499862.1:1489581-1498589 GCF_000495115.2 Populus euphratica
AAAATGGAGATGCGGGGTATCGATCCCCGTACCTCTCGCATGCTAAGCGAGCGCTCTACCATCTGAGCTACATCCCCATTGAACCTAAAAAGATTAAATATTTAATTCCTTTGATCACAACAACTGGAAAAACCTCCAAGTGATAAAGGACTACTGCCCTTGTGTGCATCGGCTCCATCCAGGCAATCCTCACCGGCACCGTTAAAATATATATATATATATATATATCGAGACCACGGTAAATGTTTTGCATATTATATCACTGTATAATTACCAATTTACCTTTCAACAAAAATTGGTAAAATAGTTTTTTTCTAAGTATCCATTAGTTTTTATGAGATTGAATGGAGATAATTTGATATTTTTACTTTTTAAATACATAATATAATGATTATATTATCCTAAAAAGTAAAATTAAAATTACATTCATGGATTTTTTTATTTTTAAATTAATTTTTGTTATAATAAACAAATTGATAAGTAATAAAGATGGATATTATTACAGAAAAGAGTTGATGAAGGATTAATGCTTTTTAAGAAAGTATTGGAAATGTCTCATCGTGTATTTTTTAATGATGCCACAGACACACATATGGTGATTGAGTTCCAATAGTTTTCTTTTCTTTTCTTTCTTTCCTTTTTTTTTTTCCTTACCAAAATATAAAAGTGTTTGTTTAATTTGTTTTTTTGCTTTCACTTTCTTCCTCATTATTTTAATTATTATTTTTTTTATTGTTTTTTAAAATTTTTTCCTTTCATTATTTAGTTTTATTTAATAAAATCTGATCTTTATTTTTTTAATTGATGTTTTTTTTTATATTTTTTTCAATTGAATTTTATTTTTAATTTTATCTCTCAACATTTTATTTAAAATTATTTTTATATGAAATTTAATCATTATTTTTTTTAATTTTTTTTGTTTTGGATCTTTTTTATTGTATTTTATTTTTCAATTTTATCCCTTAATTTTTTGATGATTTAGAATTTTATTTTTTAGTGTCTATTTTCTATGAGATTATTCTCGATCTTATAATCAAGATTATAAATTTTAAAGTTAACTCTAGTTGACTTTAATTCTTTTTTTGTCCTTTTTAATATATACATATCATTCAATATTTTATTTATTGAAAATTATTTTTATTTTTTATTTTTTTATTTTTTTATTTGAGTTTATCTTGTTCCAATGGTTACTAAGTTAGTAGGTTAACTCAATTAATTTAATTTTATTCAATATGCTTTTGATAAGGTATCTTAATAGCATGATAAGTCATAGATCTTATATATTAATCTGAATCTGAATGGACTCGACTTGAGTTTTTTTTTTAATTTTTTTTTGTTAATTTATTTAATATCATTCTATTTTTTATTTGTATTTTTTTCAATGGACTCGACACACAATATAGTTAATTACCTCAATCTTGGATTTTTGTGTTCTTTTAGAAATATTTTACGTGGCCTAATTATCTTTTTTCCTCATTGAAAAAAAAAATTCTACATTGAAAAAATTTGACAGACCGCATCATAACGCATGCCCGTCTAGTCGCTGTCTACTCTACACTCCAATTTTTATTATTGCCGTTATGAGCACATTGAACAGATTCTGAATCAAGCAAGTACTCGTGAAGATTCAAGGTACAAACAACATATTGCTTTTGAGGTTAATGGAAATGCTCTTCGAATGCTTGATCCATGGAAGGAACCAACCATCTTCCAAAACAAAACACCCTCCTGTCGATGGAGAATCATACGCTCTTCCACAGGATTTGGCAAGGGTTCACCTTTAATGTTGAACCTTCGCTTTCCCTTTAATGTGACTCAACAGCGGATACAAATTGCAGCAATCAAGCACTTTTAACAACTCTCTTGTCCCATTGAATTGTTGGGAGACAATGGACGTACCATGTAATAACAAACTCAAGTGTCAAGCACGCGAGCAGGCAGCAGAGAACAAGAAGTAACGCCCATTTTCATTGCCCATAACCAACAACAAATCATCAATCACTTCTAGGTTTTTTCGTTATGCACATGACGTAGCATGTATGCCATTCTACCCAAAACGAAGGCCAAACAACGTGAAAATACCTTCAAACGTGATTATACAACGATGATGTACATTGGATACAGTATGAGACATCATATAGCTTAAGAACTAGACAGATCTTAATTTCCTGTAGATTGCTACTTGATATACTGAGAAAGCCACCTGAAACCCTCTCCATAGCCCATTTTGCGGACAATGCTACACATGAACACCTCGAGGGGACGGACATCTGAGTCTACCAAGTTCACCTTACCCTTGCCGGTGGTGAAGTTGGTAAGACCCAGGTGGTACCGCAACTCATCTTCTGAGGCAGCATATGGCATATCAATCTTGTTGCCCAAAACAAGCACGGGGACATTGGCTAACGCTTCATCAGAGAGGAGAGCATCCAATTCTTTCTTGGACTCCGCAAATCTCTCTCTGTCATAAGCATCTACCAGGTAAACAACAGCATCCACCTTCACATACAAAGAACTTTATGTCAAAACTCAGCAGTACAACTCAAAAAGAACAAACAAATCTGACAAGGACATTCCAACATGGTCATCTATTCATCATGTTAAAAAGACCAAAAAACTTGGAAATCATGAGAAAACAAAGAAAGCAAGGCAAACAGGAATCCCGTGAGAACACAGCGATCACCCACATGATGCTTCACAAAAGGTTGCCAGTACGCCATTTTACCACTATAGTTACTCATACGCAACCAATCACAAAAGTGCAGGACAAAAAATTAAAACTCGGGCATCTATGTCTCAAAATAGAAAATTAGAATGCAGTTCATCCAAGTCAACATAAGTCTGCAATAACTAATGCAAAAAGGGAAAAAAAGGCACATATATGGTGAAGTACTAGTGAAACACTTGCAAAGACCAAAAAATGCCATCAGCAACCTCCCATTTCAATTTTTGCCTCCCATGAATCAAACAATCACAAAACAAACATTGTGTGGGATTATGAAGGCGTGAGCTTATCAAATATTTGAAAATTATTCAACATTGGGCAGTTAACATGTTCAATCTAAGTGTTGATGAGAAAGTAACTTTGGCTTCCTTAACTTTTTCACTTGTAGGCAACTAAATGTGAAAAAGACCACAAATTAAAACTACCGCATCCTATATTTCAAAATTGAAAATCATAATGCACTTAATCTCTATTAGCAGCCAATATAAAAAAATAAAAATTGGCCCAAATGGAGGGTGGGGGGGACAATGCATGGTGAGTACTAATTAAGCACCTTGCAAGTACCCAAAACTGCTATCAGCAAACTCCCATGTTGTTACTAGCCTCCCATGAATCGGATAATCACAAGATCCAACATTATCTGGGATTATGAAGGCCAGAAAATCTCCCTTGTGAATATTATCAACACTTGAGCAGTTAACATATCCAATGCAAGGGTTAATCACACAGTAACCTTCACTTAATTTTTTATGCAGCTTCCAAGATTCCTAAACTATTTCACAAATAATCCATGCCTTAACATCACCGAAAGTGGAAACAACCATCAACTTCCTAAATCTCTACACATTCCACTAAATAGCAAATATCAATCACAAGTATTGAAATTATGACTGCAACCACAACCAATTACCTGTTCCACGCATTGCAAAAAAAACAGAACAACATACTAGTTTGGGAGAGAGCAGATAAACAACCTTAGAATAGTAATCTTTCCAAACTCGACGGGCAATCTGATGGCCACCCAAATCAAATGCCTTGAACTTGATTTTTCCTATACTCAATTCCTCTGATGTTGGATACTGTGTTGGCTGATGTTGCACCAATCTCTGCACTTGCGCACACAAACAATAACAAATGCCATTACAAAATACATTCATTTCTTCAAATTCTCACTTATAGAATAAAAAAAATTACACTTTAAACAAAACGCATTTCATCTACCATCTTTAGTGACCTGAAGTACAATCCAATCAAAAAATGAAATTAAATATCAATTTTATAATCACACGTTAGCTGTTAATTTATTTTTTCAAGTTGAAGAAACTTAAATAAATAAACAATAACTATAAATAATGACTGGTCAACAGCTACGATTTGCTTTTGAGAAAGATCTAATGGCAGTGATTAAATAATAAAAGGTTAAAGTTCAGGCCTTAATTTTACATTTTTTTTTTACTTTCAACTATAAAGACAAAATTTAACAAAAAAATCCCAGTTCATATTTAACTTCTTAGCAACCAAAAACTTCACAAAAGTAATAAATTTACAATCTTTATTCAATTTTCCAGCAATTTCTCAGCAACCAAACAAAACGCAGATAAAAAAATCATAAGAAAAAACAAGCCAATAATTCAATTAAAATAAAAAAAAAGTACCTCTTTTTTTTTTTTGTCAATGGCAACAAAACCCAGTTGATATTTCAACTCTAATTAACCAAAACTTTAACAAAATATAATTCATCCTTATCCGATTTCCCTAAACTTTTTCAGCGACCACACAAAACCCAGGAAAGAAAATCATAAACAAAATCAATAAATAATTGAACTAAAAAAATGTACCTCGTCTTTTAACATGTGAAGCAAGGTGGTTTTGCCAGCATTATCAAGGCCTAAAAACAAGATCTTGGCTTCTTTTTGCCACAAACCAAGCGATGCCAGCACCCCATAAAACCAATCAAGCAAAAACATTTTTTAAATATAAAATTTTTAGCTTCTATCAATCAAGATTTTGTTGATTTTTTTTTTTAAGCCAGAGAGTGGAAGTCTAGAGAGAGAAAGAAAGGAGAGAGAATGATGCCAGTTTTTGAGAGAGAGAATACATGTATAGAGATTTTATTTTATTTGATGCGGGTGTGAGTGTGAGTGTGAGATGGCAGTACTTGATTGGTGTTGTTGTTGTTGGTGGGTCGGGTTACCAGGTTAGATTGTTTGGACCAATGAAAAGCGAGAATTGTGCTTGGTGGCGTCATTGGGTGAAATCTGACCGTTGATTAAGGAATGGACGGTTTGATTGATGAGGAAGTGGGTTTTTTTTTTTCCGGGTGGGTAAGTTTTGTCTGCGGTGGGAGATGGCAATGGCAATTATAATTTATTTATCTCGCCGTGACTGCCTTTTAAAATATTTTTTAATTTATTTATTTTGATGTGTTTTTTTTTAAAATTTTTTTTAAATATATTAATTTTTTTTATTTTTTAAATTATTTTTAATGTCCATTAAAATAATAAAATGTGTGTGGCTATAAAATCATCTAAAAACAATAAAATAATGGCATGTATGTGGCTTTGGAGGATGGAATTTGGGGCCACAGGCCTAAACTAGAGGCCATATGTTTGTCAACTTGGAACAAGAATATATTAGTTAGGGGACGCTACTGCAATTCTCCGAAGATATTGATTGCCACGTGAGCAAAATGCCATCGTGGCAGCAGACCGTCAAGTTGGCTGGCAAGGTGACCGGTAGAGGTGGCAATGGGGGCCTGATAGGTCTTTCGACCATGTAATAGAAAATAGCCTTTACCCGAATCCCTGTCATAAATGGAGTCACTTTAACCTTCCAGTTTCAAATTTAGAAGATTGAAGGAGATGATCTCCAAAGTATATTGCTCCCTGTCATAAATGGTAGCACAGTAGCATTGCTCCCCTTCATTGCTAACAGACCACAAATCATCGATCACTTTTAGGTTTCATCACGGAAATGGAGCATGTATTTCATTTTAAAATAGAGAGCATGACATAAACAGTGAGAAAGACCTTAACTATGATTCTAAAAAGTCAATATCCAAATTCGTTCTATATAGAACATAGCACTTGAGAACTAAACAGGTTTTTGATTTCTATAGCTCCCTTGGGAACTAAACGGATAGGATCTTAGATTTCTATAGCTCAATTCTAGATGTACTGAGAAAGCCACCTGAAACCTTCTCCGTAACCCATCTTGCGGACAATGCTACACATGAAGACCTCGAGTGGACGAACATTTGAGTCTCCCAAGTTCACCTTTCCCTTGCCAGTGGTGAAGTTGACAAGGCCAAGGTGGTACCGCAACTCTTCTTCTGAGGCAGCATATGGAATATCGATCTTGTTGCCCAAAACAAGGAAGGGGACATTAGCTAATGCTTCATCAGAGAGGAGAGCATCTAGTTCTTTCTTTGATTCAGCGAATCTCTCTTTGTCGTAAGCATCTACCAGGTAAACAACTGCATCCACCTTCACAAGAAAAGGATTTTGCGGTCAAAACTCAGGAGTACAATATAGTCCAGGAAAAACCCCACAGGAAAAACCCAACAAGAAACAGTCAGACACGGCTATACTAAAAGTTACTGTGTCAATAGTAAAAAATGACAAATTATGTGCAAAAATGGAGAGGAAGACAACAAGTACTCGGGCGGTTCATGTGGAATTTCCCATTATTCAAGGGCTAGAACAAATAAAAACTCGGCAGTTCCATATTGCAATGGAAAAAAATGTGTGGTTAGGTATTAGTAGAACACTTTTCAAAGACCAAAATCGTTACCAGTGAACTCCCATTTGGTATGTGCCTCCCACGAATCAGATCATCAGAAAAGTAACATAGTCTGGGATTGTGAAATAAAAAGCAGTCTCCAATTCACACGTTGTTGACTCTTGGTCGATTAACATATCCAAGTTCAAGGGCATTTTCCCCTTCCTCCAACATAATTTGATGTACGGAAGGGAAGAAAAAAAAAACCTCATACTGCCATCCAATAAGACTAAATGCAGTAACTTTCGTTTACTTGAATCATTTCACCGAGTTTCGCAAAATTCCTAAACTATTAGGACACAACTCCAAATCCTAGCGTTAACAAAAGTGGATACCAACTTCCAGCTTCCTGGATCCGCATGCATTTCTCTAAGAGGTAAACATCAACGACAAGTATCAAGATACGATTGCAACTTACAACCACAATGAACAACCAATCCATACGTTCCAAACAACTAATGTGCTGAACCTCATTGCAAGCAAAACCAATATGCTAGAGTATACTAGGCAAAACATTATGAGAGAGAATAAATAAACAACCTTGGCATAGTAATCTTTCCAAACTCGACGAGCAATCTGATGGCCGCCCAAATCAAACGCCTTAAACTTGATCTTCCCTATACTCAACTCCTCTGATGTTGGATACTGTGTAGGCTGGTGTTGCACTAATCTCTGCCACACCGAAAAACGAAAAACAAAACCCACAACAAAAGTTAATTCATTTCTCCAATTTCACTTCATACAAAACCCGGTTCATTCTCATTTCTCGGTAAACAAAGACTCAGAAAAAACAATTAAAATCTGAATCTTTAAGCCTCAAGCTTTCATTGTTTTTCCATCTAATTCACTCATAAACACAAAATTTAGAACACCTGACAAAAACCCAATTTATTTTTCACTTCTGAGTCACCAAAAACTTGACAAAATAAAACAATTAAAGAGCCTAAAGATTCAATTTTCTTTGCAGTTTCTCAGAAACCAAACAAAAACCAGAAATAAAAATTAAAAAAAATATGACAAAATAACTTAAAAGCACCTCATCTTTTAACATGTGAAGCAAGGTGGTTTTGCCAGCATTATCAAGGCCCAAGAACAAGATCTTGGCTTCTTTTTGCCACAAACCAAGCGATGCCAGCACCCCATAAAACCAATCAACCAAAAACATTATTTTTCGAAAAAGAAGAGAGCTTTTAAAGCTTCAAGTTTTGATTTGCTAACTAAACCAGAAAGAGAGAGAGGGAGAGGGAGAGAGAATAAGCTGAAATCTGAAGAGTGTGTGAATTTACAAGGAAACACAGATTGTGCTTTTGTATGTAATCGCATAAGCTCTAATTTAGTTCTTGAAGATTCAAATATCTTCACTTTCAAACCTATTGTTTAAAACGCTTCCAACTTTAGCTCTATAATTCTTAAACATTTTAATTTGACCGCTAATTGCTCAATTAGCTGTACTTATTTTATTATAAAAAAATATTTTAAAGTTTAATAAATAAAATATTTTTACCATTATGAATTATTATAGATGGGTAAATTAAATTAAAATAAAAAAAGTAATGATTTTTTAACGAGTTGCATAATCAAGAGATAGATAAATAAAACTAATATTTCCAAGTATTTTGTTAAAAAACTTTATAGAAATAATAAGTTTATTTTGAAGACAAACAAACCTAAATAATTAGAAAAAAAATTCCATCTTTCTCTTTCTTTTTCAAAATAATACATTTTGTAATATTTCACAACTCTACAATGACCAAAAAAATATTAAAAAATGAGTTTCCCATTATACTCTAGTATCTAATAAATAATAAACTAAAACAATACGGACCAAAATGTAATATTCAGAAAAACATAGAGTCAAGATAAAATCTACATTGGTGGGTCGGGTTCCCGGGTTAGAAAGTTTGGACCAATGGGGTGCTAGGATCTTGGCCGTTGCCGTCATTGGGTAAAGGTGGGCCGTTGACTTTAAAAGCGGACGGTCTAAGATTGGATTACAATTGGATTGTGGGTTTTTTTTTATGGGTATTTGGTAGGTGGGAGATAGAAATTAATTAGCTGGCTTTGCTGGGCAGGGGTGTGGTTGCAAAAACCAGGGGCTCTAATTGTTTTTGTTTTTTAAATAAAAATTCTGGATTTTGTGGGTTGAAATTTAGGATAATTTTTATTTAAAAAGAAACAAAGTTGAATTTAGAATGGTGGCCTAGTACAAATTTTCGTCATTGGGTAAAGGTGGGCCGTTGACCTTTAGAGCGGACGGTCTAAGATTGGATTACAGTTGGATTGTGGGTTTTTTTTTTATGGGTATTTGTTAGGTGGGGAGATAGAAATTAATTAGCTGGCTTTGCTGGGCAGGGGTGTGGTTGCAAAAACCAGGGGCTCTAATTGTTTTTGTTTTTTAAATAAAAATTCTGGATTTTGTGGGTTGAAATTTAGGATAATTTTTATTTAAAAAGAAACAAAGTTGCCGAACAGTATTCCGGTTTGGATTGCACCAACATCTCTT
>NW_011499862.1:1499539-1503458 GCF_000495115.2 Populus euphratica
TTTATAATAATAATAATAATAATATTTATTAATAACAGTAGCAATGACAATAATTATAGTCTTTTTCTCATTATAAATAATAATAATATGGTTGATTATTGTGGGTATAATAATAAATACTCTAAACTATATTATTATTAAAAAATTTCATGATAGGGTCTGATAATAATAACAACAAGGAAAATAATAGTAACTATAATAATAATTTATTATATAAAAAGGAGAAAAACATTGTTCGCCACGCGGCAAATTGCAGACAACTGACCACCTCTAGAAATCACGTGAAAAAGTATCCATTTCTCACACAGCTGGATTTTTTTGTACCATTCGATGATGGTTCAAACATTTATATAATATTTATACTATTTAATTCAACTTTACTCCTTAAAATTAAATAATATATATATTGCATGTAATAATGAGTTAAAAACTTAAGAAATGTAAGTTAAGATTTTAGAACTCAGATAATCCAATTCAATTCAATTCATATACCCTCTAACGCCTAACTTGATTTTTTGTTATATATAATTTGATTTGATAAATTATCATTTTAAAATTATATTTTTTAAATTTAATTTGATTTAATAAATTAACCCAATAACTCACTAACTTAGAGTTTATCTCGAGCTGGATTTCCTCCCAAACATGCTAAATGTTAACTCATTCAAGCTTGTATGTCTTAATGAGTTAACTTACCCGAGTGAGTAAAATTTGACAGGGTCCATTCTAGTTTTTTTTTTAATTTTTTTATTCAAAATAACCCTATTTTATTTTAAAAAAATTACTGAAACAAAGTATTTTATAACATATTCTATAATTAAAATGACGACTCCAATATCAAGGATAGATCAGACCACATGCCAAGTATGGGTGTGATAAGGATGCCTCAAGTTGGAGAAACGTCACCAGAAAGATGCATCAATCCAATAATACTGTCTGACAACATGGTATAAATTATATTTTAAAGATTTTTTTATATTTTAAAATATAATAGAATAATATTTTTAAAAAATTATTTTTTAAAATTAATATATTAAAATAATTTTAAAAAATAGCTGAAAAAATAATAAGAAGACATTTCAACTAAATGTTCTTAAAAGATAATAAGATAACAGTTTAATTTTGAGGGATATAATTTAATTAATTAATTAATTTTTAGATTTATTTTTTTAAATTATCAATTTAAATTTTATAAATTTTAGAATAATTAGTGATTTATATGATTATTAATTTTAAAATTTTTAAAAATTGATTGAAATACATATAAATTATTTAAATCAGAAAATATATATTTAAAATTATATAAAATAAAAAACTTTGTCTCGACACGCGTCAAGTCTGATCCAAATTTGGAAACTAAGACAAAAAGATTATATATATTCTTCCATATCCATAACCTGCAAAACAATCGACTGTCCGCGAAAACCCGCAGACAGCCCACAGATTTGAACCACACCCAACTCCAAGGTGACGACATTTTCTTATATAGTAAACACACTTTCCTTCTCTTTCTCCCAGCACAAGCAAGCAACAAACCTTAGCCTTCACAAACTTTCTCGATATCTTTGCCTATCCTTGATTCTTAACCCTCCGATCAAACTACTTGCCTCCCCCCTGTCAATCAATGGCTGATGAAATGGGAGCAGCAAAAGAGCGCAAGATCCTGGTAGCTGTTGACGAGAGTGAAGAGAGCATGCACGCTCTTTCATGGTGTCTCAAGAATGTCCTGGTTTCTAACAATCCTTCCAGAGATACACTAATTCTTCTTTATGTAAAGCCTCCTAGAGTTGTCTACTCTGCTCTTGATGGCACAGGTAGGACTACAAACTCAAGAGACATTTCACAACCCTTCAATATTTAATTTCCCTGTGATTATTTAAAACACTTTTTTTTTTTTGGGTTTGATTCTCAGGGTATTTGCTTTCTTCTGATATCATGGCAACTATGCAGAAGTATAACAATGATATTGCTGATTGTGTTATAGAGAAAGCCAAAAGGATGTGTAGAGAACAAGTTCAGGATGTGAGTTTAAACATATTTCCAGTTAGTGGAGTTTAATACATCAAGGGCTGTATTTTTACTCTTTAATTTTACTCTTTTCTAAGGTCTAGGTACTGCTGTTGGTTGTTTTGTTTTGTTTGATTTATTGTTTGATGGATTTGATGATGTCTAGGTCAAGGTGGAGACAATAATTGAGCATGGTGACCCAAGGGATCTCATTTGCCAGGCAGCAGAGAAATTGCATGTTGACATGCTGGTCATGGGCAGCCATGGCTATGGTCTTATCAAGAGGTTGGCTGGTCCCTCTTAATTTCCTTTAATCATGTCAGTGCCTGTGTTTTTAACAATGATCACTCTCTTGGATTCTTATCTTGGATATTTTTTAATTTCTGAGAACAGATTCTTTACTTGGTTTTTATTAAATCCATGAAAGCAAATATATTAATTATTTATTTACAACAAGAAACTTCACATTTAAGCTTCTCTTTTCTATAATTTATATACAGTTAAACTTCTTGGTTTAATTTGAATTTAGGTTCCCTTACAGTGTTCTGCATGTATAATCTACTTACTGGTAATTGTTTTTGGACTTCAGGGCATTTCTCGGAAGCGTGAGCAACCACTGTGCACAGAATGTGAAGTGTCCTGTTCTGATCGTGAAGAGGCCCAAATCAAATTCTGGAAGCAAATGAGTAAAAACAATATATATATAAATAGAGAGAGTTTCTTGTTAACGTGTGATTTTGAACATCTCTGTGTGTCCTTTCCTATGTATCCTATTAAGGATGTGTAACCTTTGTATTTGTACATAATTCGAAGGACTCCATTCCTTGTCTCTTCTCCTTCATTTGGCTGAGCAAGCCTTTGTTTCTGAGTGAGACTGGTTGAAAAATGTAAGGGATTTTGCATCACTTGGACACACCTCTTCTTGCAATGATTCTGATAGCTCAAGATCTGAACGATCTTGTGTTTGATACTTGAAAGAGTTGCCATTTTGAGTAGTGGAAGGTTATGATGGAGTTCTGGAAGAAGATAGAATAGAAAATGCCCTTTCTTCTAGCATGAACCCAATGGCCTGAGAGAATCCCGCAGATGATCTTCCATGGAAAGATTTACCATGCTTCCTTGGTGTATACTCACAGTGCTCTTAAAAGGAGACTGATGGAGAGTCCTAATGGCCAAAATGACACTAAAAATTGGCATTTCTCTTGTTGAAAATTTATTCCAGAAGTTTACGGAGAAACCGTTTTACGGAGATCAAGACTATTTAAAATTCAAATGGAGATGAAAACTGTTATTCAAATTTATTAAAAATACCAGGGAATTTTTTTTAGATTTCTCGAAAAATATAACTTTAAGACCTGAGAAAACTAATTTTATCTTCGTTGAATGCCACGTCGTCCCCTGTGAAAGGAGTCCCAAATCTGATTTCTGGTGTGGCTCTATCTTCAGTCACGTTGATTGTAGCAAAATACATAAGAAGATCCTTCAGAATGGAAATGGGAGAAGCTAGCAATTCCCTTGCCCCACTGTTGAAGGAACAGAGCCAGGACATTCTTTCCGTTCTTTCATGAGTTCTGAACTTTTTTCTCCTGTATGTCTCTAGATGAGAGAACTTTTTAGCTCTTGATTGAGCACCTTTTTATTCAATATTTCAAAATCAAATAAAAATGATTTTTGAGAAGACACGTATTTTTATACTTACAAGAATTCATTGCAAAACTATCACATATATATATATATATATATATATATATTTTGGATTTGAGAAAAAAAAGAAGCTAATAAATCTATGTAAATTAAAAACTATCATTTATCTTAAATAACAAACTCCCTGACGTTCACTAAGACAGTTTTGATTCTCCTAGTCTCTCTCTTTGACTGTAACAGCAACAAAAATCATATGCATGAACACTCT
>NW_011499862.1:1503503-1530951 GCF_000495115.2 Populus euphratica
CACTCTTTCTTTTGTGTCACAATGAAATACTCTGCCATAGTTGACCTTTCTTGATTGATCAACACTACAAGTCAGGTGATCATTCAATTTTCAATACCTTCAAATGACACTTGTTCATCTGTGACTTGGAGCTTTTTCAGTCCTTTCTATAGTTAAGAGAACTAAGTCTCATCTTCTGATTTTTTTTTTCTTCCTGTTTTTGTTAAGAAATCAAGCTTGAAAGGCTAGCTTTACTTCTCAGTTTCAATACCATTCCTGCACTGTCATGTCATAATTTCCAGATTCTGGGACCATTGAACTAAAACTGGACATCCTGCCTGCCATAGGCAAGTAAAGAAAATGTACTTCTTATGAGTAGCAAAAGGTTTTTGTTCTTAAAAGATATACAAAATCTCATCCTTCGCTTGAGTGATCAAGTGGAAGAGTGAACCAAAATTAAAAAAACAGAATCATTGATTAGGAATTTTACTTGTGAAGCTATCTTATATGCTCAAAACTTGTAGATGTCATTAAGGACAGAGCTTAGCCATGACATCATTCTGATGATACAGTGAATTAATACTATAATGTTTTCTTTGTTTTATTACTTGTGTAATTTTCCTATGTTGCTTTGAAATGCAGGTATCAGAGCACAGATATTTAGCTGCAAAAATGAAGTTCAACACTGAGAGGTTTCGATCGCTGAAGGCAATTGTCAGGCCTTCTTATTTTCTCATCATTCTAGTAATTCCCTCCTCAAGCTCACACCGTTTTGTTTTGTTGTTCTTATTTATCAATGGTTTGCCACTTCTAAGGTTTGTAGCAGAACTTACACTCTTGTTTAACATACCAGGTCCTTTCAAGTTTCATGTTCTCAGAATTGTGTGTGATGATTAAGCAATCCAAAAACCGCGTAATGTCTGAGTCTGAAGGAGTGCGTAACAAATCTTTTTCAGAGATTCAGATGACCGCAGGACTGCTGCACCGCCTGAACTCATCAGCATCAAATTTAGCAAGAGCTTTAAGCTCATCTTTGAATGGAACTCAGCTTTCATTTGTTGCCATTCAAGCTAAGGTTAATGTGACCAAAACCATCGGAATGTGATTTCTATGCGTAGCTAAGCAGAATAGGAATGGCAAGTAGTGTTTTCTTGATCCCGCACCCAACCCCTTTGTGACTGATGGGTAGTGTTTTTGTTTCCAGGTTGCACCAACTTTGTTCCTAGCACTTTCAACAATTCCAGAATCATCACAAGTTTCATACATTGGACTTGATGGTCTATTATTCTCCTTCTACAATGACGAGGACCAAACATTTTCAGTCTATTCCAACACTTCATTTTCCTCGCAGTGGTTTACTCAACCCGTAAATCGTGACACTGGGAAGTTATATGGAGATGCAGTTGCCTCTGACCCTAAGGTTACTGTAAATTCAAGCTGGTTTCAGAAGGCCTTGAATAGCACAAGTGGGTATTCTTCAATGGATACTGGGTGGAACAAGGCTCAAGATAGCTTATTCCTTAACACGGCAGCCGTTGATGGAAGGGGCGTTGTATCCCTCGGGTTTCCAGTAGAAGTGGTCATTAATCATTTTGCGGCGCTGGATTTTCATGGAGGGTTCTTTCACTTAGGAACTGCAAATGGACAGGTTGTTGTGCAAACAAAGCTTCCAAACAGTCAAATAGAGATACACAACGACA
Source organism: Populus euphratica (assembly GCF_000495115.2). NCBI lineage: Eukaryota > Viridiplantae > Streptophyta > Magnoliopsida > Malpighiales > Salicaceae > Populus > Populus euphratica. The sequence continues at coordinate 1,505,183 of NW_011499862.1, forward strand.
CGGTTGTGGTGCAAACAATGAAGCGAAATGGTGACCCTTTAGGTCACTATAATATCTCATGTGATCCCGAGGATGGCAGATTAAGACCTCTTCATAAGAAGATAGTGGGAATCAAGTACATGTTTTACTGCTCCACTATTGATATTGCTGGACTTAAATCGGTATGTCAAGCCCTTTAAGAACAGAATCTGTATTATGTAGTGCTAGAGATAGAAATTTCCATAGGATGCATATGTGCATTTTAAAGCTGACTTGAAAGTCGATCACCATATTTGAGATCTGCACAGAGCTGAAAACAATGAACTATCAGACTCTATATCCTGTCCAATTCTTACTAAAAAAAATTCTTTTCAGGTTTATGTACTGGCTTATCCTATAAATGGTCTAGTGCACCTCGTCCACAGAAACAGCATGCTATCACTCCTGCTTCTAGCCCTCGTGTTTATTTTCATTGTTATCTCCCTCTGCACCTACCTATTCTTGACTGCAAGAGCCACAAATCGCGAGATGTTTCTATGTGCTTCCCTGATAAAACAGACAGAAGCAACTCAACAAGCGGAGCGCAAGAGCATGAACAAAACTAAGGCCTTTGCTGGTGCAAATCATGATGTTCGCAACTCTCTGGCAGCTGTAAGAGCTTCAATACATTTTTGCCAGGAAGAGGCTAATCCAGAATCTAAGTTAGCGGCACAATTAGTACAGTTGGAAAATCATACAAAGGACCTTCTTGGTTAGTTAGCAATATCTTCTTTCAATCTTTACCTTTGGAGTGCAACTTTATCATAAATTTCTTAACTTTTTGTTTAAAAAATGTTGTCTCAGGCATATTGAACTCAATTCTGGACATGAGTAAAATTGAAGCAGGGAAAACATCACTTGAAATAGAAGATTTCAATTTGGCCGAACTCCTTGAGGAGGTAGTTGATATGTTCTATCCTTTGGGAATGAACAAAGGCATAGACATTGTGCTAGATCCCTGTGATGGCTCTACACTCAAATCTGCTAATGTTAGAGGCGATCGATTGAAACTTAAACAGATCTTGTGCAACTTGGTGAATAATGCAATAAAGTTTACATCAGAAGGTCATGTCTCGATTCGTGCTGTGGTTAAGAAGAAAAACTTTAGAAAAGAGATCATTGCTTCTAATCGCACAACTGTGATGAAGTTTCTATCTCGGTTTTGCTACAAGAACCAAGATAGCTTCAATGATCTTGATGCTCTCAATACCGTTGAAGAAAATCCCAACGAAGTGGAGTTTGAATTTGAGGTGGATGATACAGGCAAAGGAATACCTAAAGATAAGCAAAAATCCCTCTTCGAAGACTATGTTCAAGTTAAGGAAACAGCTACGGGACAGGAAGGAACTGGTTTGGGACTTGGCATTGTCCAATCTTTGGTAAGAAAAAGATAATTATTACTTCAGAACTTGTTTTACCTTCCTTCATTCTTCTGATTATAGTAAACATGTGCTCCAGGTACGTGTGATGAAAGGAGAGTTAAGAATTGTTGAGAAAGAGCTTGGAGAAAGAGGCACTTGCTTCAAGTTCAATGTTTTCCTTTCCTCTGTCGATCCCAAATCAGCCGAACCAGAAGAAGATCGCCGCTCGAGTGCATTTCATCAACACTTTGCGTTCATGTCACCAAAACCAGAAGGGTCCCATGTCATAATCTTCATTCCCGGTGAAGAACGAAGAAAGGTCTTGAAGAAGTATATTGAGCGCTTGAACATTAAGGTGACAATAATTAAGGAGGTGATGAATTTACAGCTAGAGCTTGAGAAGGTTAAGCGCAAGCTAGACCTTTCTTATTTCATCTCAGGAAAACCAGAAAACAATTTAGATGACTACTTGAGCAAGTCTGCATCCACCAACTCCGATCGAGGATCACTCGATGGATCTCTAAACATCAAGGATGAAGGTGATCACATTACACCGCACTACAAAAAGACCACCTCCAAAAGTTCATCAAGCATCACACTGCTCGTGATCGATGTCAACGAAGCTACTAGTTACCCTAACTTCCAAAACATCCTGGCCAACTTTCGGAGAGACATTGGAAAATCTTTGTGCAAGGTGGTTTGGCTGGATGATCCAATCATGGGACATTCAAGCGATGAGGTGAAGGATAGGGTAACCGCAGAAGGCGATTATGTGTTACACAAACCACTTCATGGTTCATGTTTAAGTCAAGTCCTATCATTGCTTCCGGAACGCAGGGGTGCATCTCACTGCAACTTCTCAAAGTCCACAAGGAGGACAACGGTTCAAGAAGTCCAGGATTGTGCTGATTCTAATCTTTCGAATGACTTGACTTGCTCGGAGATCATTGAGATAGACCTTGCTTCACCTCAGAGCAGCTCACTCCAACCGACAACGGCGAATAAACCCATCGTAGAAGCTGGTTCCAAACCCTTGAATGGAAAGAATGTCCTGGTTGTTGAAGATTCTATGTTGCTGCAGAGATTAACCAGTTCTGTTCTGAGAAAACTTGGAGCAAGCGTTGAAGTCTGCACAAACGGAAAAGAGGCCTTCGATGAAGTGAGCAAATCATTAAGTGATCAAAAGAAGGAAGGGGATTCAATCTCTCTCCCTTACGATATCATATTCATGGATTGTGAGGTATGAATTCATCAGCTTTTGTCCCACAAATACAATTATAATTTGCAATAATTCAAAACTCATTTCACTGCCGTTTTTTTTTTTTTGGGGTGGGGGGATGGAAATATAGATGCCAGTAATGAATGGATTTGAGGCAACAAGGTTGATACGAATGGAGGAAGAACAATATAGTGGCGTTCACATACCAATCATAGCATTAACTGCCCATGCGATGCCAGAGCAAACAAGTAAAGTCTTCGATGCTGGAATGGATTTCCACCTAACCAAACCCTTGGAAGAGAAAAAGATGCTGGAGGTCATCCTGTCGATTGTTAATGAGTGAGACCTGGCTGCCTTCATTCGTTAGCACCAGCAGCTGGCAGCTTTTCTAGTTTCCTTCGTGTTTTTTCTTCTTTTAATCACTACTACCACTCCCTTTCGTATTCATTATTTCATTATTTTGCAAACGATAAGCCCTGGAAAAAGATGGGACGCTTTGAATGTAATTTCTGCATTGCGTTTCCCTTCACAAAATATTGTTTTTTTAGTATTTTTTTTAAATAATTTTAATATACTAATATTAAAAATAAAAAATAAATCTAAAAAAATTATTTTAATAAATCTTCAAATAAAAAATATATTTAAAAAATTTTCATCACTAGTCTATATTAATATTAATGATAGCCAACTGAGACAAAATAAAAAATTAAAAAAATAGAGAATGAAAATCAAATCCCACCCAGAAATAATAAAAACTCCTTTTCTATCAAAATGCATTTTTCAAATTCTCTCTCATATTCATCCCTTGTGCTTTAATTATCTAGGAGTTACATGCTGAATGAGCATAAAACTTACCAGACCAGCATCGACAAATAACCACGCTTATTACATCATTAGATTTGAATTTGATAATTTCTTAATTAAATACCAATGACGTTATAAACATGGCGCTAAAGCTATAGTATTCAACACCCCGCCGAGAAACATTCCATACGGTCTAAGACCAGAGGTATGGTTGCTACAGCCGTCGCTGATGATTTGAGCATGCATCAACACAACCAGTGGTCATTGAGCTATTCCTATAAAATCATTCATTGGAGGCCTAATCCACCAAGTGATTTTCATACAGGCCTGTTTACCTCAACTCCCTTGTTACACACCAAGCCTGGTTAGGCTTTAACAAAACTAAAGCAAAGTGAACAGAATGCAAAGAACATCAGCAGGGATTTGAAGAACGTTCAAACTATTTTTATGAATGTGATAATAAAAGCACAGTTCCCATTCCTTCTCAAGGCCCGGATACTTGAAAACAATCAGCCACGCGGTTCTCAACCCGTTTTGCCCCTCCCTCCCTAAACGAACGGACTCCTACAACTACGAATTATGAGGAAAAAAATTACGAGCACTTGGTGCCAAGCTTTATCTCTAGACTGAGTTGCTGGCGAGAGAGCTTCCTCATCACAACTCATCCTGCAAACAAATATGAAACATGGAAAATTGATCAGCGCACACCCAATAAAACAACTTAGATTTCACATCATTTCAGGCGAAAGAAAACCTACATGCACTTCATCTTCATCCTCAGCCGTGTCAGCTTTGGTCTCGGAATCGGAATCCTCTCCTTCAGCATCGCCAGCCTCGTCCTCCTCCTCAGCCTGAAAAAAACAGGATCGTGCAATTAGTGCCAGAAACACAAGTAAATATCAAATGTTCTAGCAAGAAGTTCGGATGCTTACATCAGAGTCAGCTGGATCTTCCTTGGATTCCTGAAATGATCAAAACTCAAAGGTTAGGAAAGAGTTGTACAATTCCAGAAACAGAGTTAATGCAGTAGTATGGAATGGCAAACATCCTCCAACAGCTTTCTACTGCAAAAATGCACTCGCCCCGCTTAACAACACTAATAAGCACCCCCAAAAGACATTACTTTAGGTGTTTTAACATACAGGAGCATGATACAACATGAAAAAAATAAATAAAATCAGTCCTTTCTCACATCACATCTAGAATGGTTTCATTTAAGAAATAACATCTGAATCTGCACAGCAAACCAATATACATATCCTGTAAATTACAGAACATCCATAATTTTTCATGCAACAGAAGACCAAGAAAGTACCTCCTCGTCACTTTTCTTCTCTGCCTCTTCAAATGCTGCCTTCTCAGCCTGCAAAATTCAATAATGTCATCAATCAATGTCATCAAAAGGCTCCACTTTGGATGATTTAACTTCAATGAGAAAAGCCACATACATCTTTCTGCTTTCCCCATGTTTCTTCAGCCATCTGCTTGGCGTACTCAGGGTCATCACAGACCAAGACATTGTCAAACAAGGTTCCAGATTTCACCTGGCATAAAAAAAAGTTGTTTGTCACTGAGTGGACTAATCAGAATTTGACAATACATATGGTGAGATAAATACCTGCCACAACTCAATGCCAACATATCTCAAGTCAGGGTAAACATAAAGTTCTGGATCATCCTTGAAATCTGCGAAACATTCACATTCAGTCAAATACCATTTAACTGGAAATTTAGGAGCATATAAAACGAATCCAATAAGAGGCAAAAGCAAACCTGGGTTGTCAATAATTGGTGCTTTCCATTTGCCCTGGTAGTTGGGGTTCTTAATTTTCTGCAACAATAGCAGAGCTATAAATATATATGTTCCCTAAGGCAAAAGGCAACATCAAAAGCTTTCAACCAAACACAGAGGCACAAACCTTTGGCTTCCATGGGCCCTTGTACTCAGGGTTAGGAATGGTTGGGGCAGTCCACTCACCATCTTCCTCATCATCCCAGTCCTCGGGCTACAATTGCAAACCACTTCAATTAGAAAATTATTTCTCAGAAATAAAAGATTCATAACACACTGATTAGAAAAGCAGGCACTTTAGTAACTACCTTTTTGGCTTCAGGATCTGGAAGTTCTTTAGGAATGTCATCATAACCCTGCACAAATAAATAAATAATACATAAACCACAGATGGTCACATCAATTATACATTTCCAAACATCCTCCAAAGCTTAAAAATAATTTAATCTGTTACCTCTGGCTTCTTGTCCTCGGGATCAGGAATATACTCCTTGTCATCCCAATCTTCTGGCTGCCATCCAGTGAAGAAGTTACATTGTCATCAAAAGATTCAAAAACAAAAGCCAACTAGCTAACTCTCATCAAAACCTGGGGGCAAACTAACTAAACAATATAGCAATTAGGGTGCTAGGTAATTACTTTCTTGGCCTCAGGATCCTTGATTGTCTTCGGTGGGAGAAGATCCCAGTCAGCATACAAACTGCCAGTTTGCTTCTCCACATTGTCAATAAGGATACTGTATGTAGCATCAGGACGGATGATAAATGTGTATACATGAGAGAGCTGGTCAGTCTCACAAGGAACTTCCTTCTTGATCAAGTGGTTTGTTTCATTGTAGTTAAGAATGGCATGGACTTTCTTGGTGCTGTATCCACATATATCTGGTCCAAACATGATACTGCAACAAACCATTAAAAGCCAGATCAGCAATTCAGACTAACACAACAATACTGTAGGATTACAGTGGGGAAAGCAGTAACCTGTATGGGGTATCACCACCAAATTTCTTCTGGTCAACTTCACCACTGAGCAACTTCATGTAGCCACCACCACAGTCAAGCTTTTGCTCATGCTTGACGGAGAATTGGAAGACTAGTGTCTGATCCTTGTTGCTGAATTTAGGGAACTCAGCTGAAATAGCATAGAACCTATAGTCTTCACTAGTTTGGATACCTGCATCAAGACGTCAAAAAAAAATAAAGCCAATCAGCCAATCTCAACATACTTCAAAACACCAAGAGTTCAACTGCCAAACATTCCACTGGAAACATCAACAAAATACCTTTGTCATTGGGGTCTCCATTCCATTTTCCAGAAGTGTAGTTCCACACCCCAGCAGTGTTCTCATCTTTCTTCCAATCAGATACAACCCAGCTATTCTCCCATCCATCTTCAATTTCACACGAAACCATAAAAACCAGATTAGCAATCATCAGACATAACTTTAATCATACAATGCCAATGCAAAATTAGAAATGAACCCAAGAAGCATGCCAATTATCATTTTCCGATTACAAGAGTTTGACAATTCCACATTTCTTCAAACCTTTAGATAATGAAATCAGAAATAATTGCAACAATTGCTTTCATCATATCAAGGTTCAATAACTATAACACCGCATACTTGTTTACGAGATCACTTTCCTTTTCTCCATTCCAAATTTCACATGAAATGCAGCTCTAATTACAGCAACAAAATCCATAAAACCACCACAATCATCATCAGCTACTATACAGAACCATAAAACAGTACCGGATCTAAACAAAATTATTCCAGTTTTAACCTCAATTACTCTATAATTAACCAAGTCACTACTCCAAAACCACCAGATCCACATATCAAACACAATCAACGATCCTTTACCAATCAAATCGAAACCAATCTAGATCACTAACTACACTAAAACCACTACTCCTAAATTAATACGCATACAAATACGTGCATCCATACGTTTATATAAATGCCGATAAATACCTTAATGAAACACGAAAAAAAAGACCGATCGAATCAAATCAAAATGTGAGGCAAATTCAACGATCTAGATCAAATCACAAGTTTATTAGCTAATACACGAATAGGTAGATTTATGCGGTGTCGTATAATTATACCTTCGAATCGTTCTTCGAAGAAGACTTTAGCAGATGCGATCGCGAAGAGAGAGAAGAGAATCAGAGAGAGGATTTTAGGGTTTGCCATTTTATTTGAAAATGGAGCAGATTACAGTGGGAGAGTGATCAATGAAGGGCTTTTATAGAGGAGCGTTTTCGTGAATTTCAGCGTAGTGACGTGGACGAATAGGAAGTTGACGTGTAGGATTTGGAGTGTCATTGGAGTGACGTGGAAGTGAGGGATTGGTGAATAGCAGCAAAATTGTTGTGGGATTTTGGGATTTTCCTTTTTTTGTTAGAGGTAGCAGGTGGTGCTTGTTGGGTTGGGATTAAGTGGGGCCGATTGAGAAGGGTTTTTTTTTTTATATGTCAAGCAGGTTTGATCGGGTTTTGTGTTTGGATCAAGCTTGCTAATCTCTCTAGAACCATCTATTTAGAAATAAATATATTTAGTTAGAAAATAAAATATGCCTATAAATTAATTTTAAAATAAAAATTTATACTATCAAAATATAGACGATGCAAAGTCAATTTTATTTTATTATTTATATATTATTTTTATCAAATCAATCCCTATATCTTTAAAACAAGAAGTAAATAAATACATGCGTATCTCTTTGTCTGCATCCCTTATATCTCATTAATCTCAAGAAAATAACCAAATATTACTTTAATTTTTTTTTATATTTATTTAAAAAAAAACAAGAAATGAAAAAACACATTTCCAAATCCATGCAAATTGCAAAAGCTATGGTACCATTGGGATATTCCTTTAAGAAAGTATATAAAAAAAGCAATAAAAAATCCACCATGTAAGATAACTTTGGGAGGCCATTGAATTTATCCAAGCTGGTGGTGGGCTCTGGCGCTTACTTTATTTCCTGCCTTGGATGCTTGGATTGGAAGCCACTCCATGACCTGTAGCATACGGGAAAAGAGTCGGCCAGCCTCTTTCCAAATTTGCTGATGAAGATTTACACGTTCCACATTTTAAATTTCACAGCAACCTCCACTGACTGTCTCTTGTAGGATGAGCCTGTTGCTTCAGTCCAATAATGTAGTTTCACGCATGGTTTTATCGAATTTTATTTTAAAATAACCATGTTATCTTGATAAATTATTGAATTAACTCGTTAGCAATCGATTAACCTGGTCGGAAAAAAATAAATTTTAATTTAGGTTTTGTAACTATGATTTTATCTTGATGTAACGTGCGAGTAAAAATAAAATTATTTTTTTTATTATTTAAAATTATTTAAGAAGAGGTCATGCTTGACTCTTCATGTGCACATTGTTCATAGGGTGAAGACAATATCACCAGAATTCTACACATGAAACAAGAAATTAATGTACACTAGAAACTTGTTCAATTATTGTGAAGTTGTCTCAATTGCGGTGTCAAAGCCTTATGTATATTTTTGCTCCATCACCAGACAAGGAGAGCTCAATTAGGTGATGATGCTGCTTCACCAGCGATCAACGTATGCACCTGAATAATCCTGACAGCTTGATGGTCTCGATTAGAGAAATTTGAAGAGCAAACCTCCATGGGCGGCGAAGAATGGAGCAAAAACTAGTGACTCAACTGCCATCAGCTTTATCAGGATGTTAAGTGATGGGCCTGAAGTGTCCTTGAGGGGATCTCCAATTGTGTCGCCAATGACAGCAGCTTTGTGTGCATCTGAACCCTTTGGACCCAACGATTTTGCATGCTCCGATGCACCAGCCTAAACCACATTGCAATCCAGGATCAGACACAACATAGCTAAGAAATTTAGCAGACTGGCTTTAGTTGCAAGAACGAAAATTCTTACCTCTATGTATTTCTTGGCATTATCCCATGCCCCTCCGGTGTTAGAAGCCGAAATGGCAACCTAATAAGGAGAACAGAAAGACACTCTGCTTAACTCTGAACACCAGCAAAGTTTTCTATGGTTCTATAGTAACATAGCTCTGTTAGGGGAGATGAACAATGAAAACACACCTGAACACCTGAAACAAGTGAACCAGCAAGAACACCAGCAAGAGTTTCAACTCCGAATAAGGTTCCGGTGATAAGTGGTGTAAGCATAACCAAAGCACCAGGTGGGATCATCTCCCTGAGAGAGGCATCAGTTGAAATCTTGACACAGTTTGCGTAGTCTGGTTTGGCTCTACCTTCCATAAGCCCTGGAATAGTATTGAACTGTCGACGAACCTCTTCAACCATTTTGAGTGCTGCACTTCCCACACTCTTCATTGTCATGGCAGAGAACCAGTATGGAAGCATAGCCCCAACGATCAACCCAATGAAGACCTTGGGAGTTAAAACGTCGACAGTATCGATGCCAGCCCTGCTGACAAAGGCACCAAACAAAGCAAGGGAAACAAGAGCAGCTGATCCAATAGCAAAACCCTGGGGCATGAAGCAGCAAAACGTTACAAGGGTTTAGTGCGACTTGAGATCATCAAGTGGTGGCAGGAGTCCTTATGGAAACAACACAAGCCCATGAGATCTAACATGGCAAACAAATCAAAGAGTCACCGGCATTTTGGCAGTTAAAGAACAGATCAGTAGCCCTACCTTGCCGATTGCAGCAGTGGTGTTGCCAGCAGCATCTAGAGCATCCGTTCTTTCACGAATCTTATGACTCATACCAGCCATTTCTGCAATACCACCAGCATTATCACTTATGGGCCCATAAGCATCAATTGCAAGACCAGTGGCGATAGTACTGAGCATTCCCAAAGCAGCCACAGCAATTCCATACATGGCGGCCAGGCTAAAGCTAACATAGATAGCAATGGCAATGGAAAATATTGGAACGATGACAGATTTGTATCCCAAAGCCAACCCGAAAATCACATTCGTCGCAGCACCTGTCCTGCAAGAATCTGCTACATCCTGCACGGGACTGCAGAATCCAACATGCACATAAATCCAAAGCATTTAAGGCAAGACCTTGAAAAATATAGAAACACTCAGATGAATATATTTTAACAGAAGAAACACTTTATAGAAGCCAATCCCAGGGTCACATACTCTCGATCATTATACTATTTTCTGACACTGGCAATGAATTATAAAAGGTTTTGTATTTCCAGAAAGCCGTGATTCTAACAGCTATACGCAGCAATTTACAAGTCCAAAAGAAGGGCTACTTGCTAGATAATGAGATTCTCGAAGATGATAACCAACCTGTAGGCATTGCTAGTGTAATATTCTGTTGTATATCCAATCACAAGTCCAGCCCACAAGCCAATGGTGACACAGAAGAAAAGGTGCCTGCAGTAGTATGTAATTCAATCAACAAAATGGAACCTACAAAATATTCCAGGGAAAAAGGCAATAGACTTTTGGTGGGTAGCATACCAGTTCTTGACAGCCTTCTCGGTTCCGAAATTGAAGAGAGTGAATTCTGATGGCAGAGCGAAAAAGCTGACCACGGCAATCCCAGCAGTCATCAGAATCGTGGAGACAACGAGTTGCCTTTTCAATGATGGCTCAATTTGACTTACATCCCTGATCTCAGAGAGATCAGTTGCAAAAAGCGTAGTTATCAGGCAAACCACAATTCCAACTGAGCTTATAATCAGCGGATAGGACATGGCTGTGTAGTCATGGCTAATACCAATGGATGATATTGAAGCAACAAAAAGTGCTGCACAGGAGGCTTCAGCATAAGATCCAAATAGGTCAGACCCCATCCCAGCAATGTCCCCTACATTGTCACCCACATTATCAGCAATAACCTGTAATAAAACCGTCAGCCATTGCAACCAATCAATGTTAATGGCACAGAGGATGAACTTTTGATCATGATAATCAGTCAAGGAGTTTTATAGAAGGTCAAGGAAATTACAGCTGGATTTCTTGGATCGTCTTCAGGGATATTCCGTTCAACTTTTCCGACAAGGTCAGCCCCAACATCAGCTGCTTTTGTATATATACCTCCTCCAACTCTTCCAAAGAGTGCCATTGATGAACCTCCAAGGCCATAACCAGTAATGGACTCATAAAGCCCTTCCCAGTCATCTCCATAGTAGACTTTGAATAAGATGATGGAGATATAGAGCACCAAAAGGCCATTTGCAGCAAGAAGAAAACCCATCACTGCCCCTGAGCGAAAAGCTGTAATAAAGGCCTTTCCTACACCCTTCCTTGCTTCTAGAGTTGTCCTGGCGTTGGCATAGGTTGCGATCTTCATGCCTAAGAAGCCTGAGAGGACAGAAGTAAGGGCACCAAGCAAGAAAGCAAGTGTGCTAAAGGCAGCGTTGGCAAGAGCTGGTTTACAAAGTTTCCCTTGGCTGTATGTGCAAGGTTCACTTTTGGTGCTGAATCCCTTAACTGAACCAAGGAAGAAGAATATGATGGCAGCAAAAACTCCCATGAAGACACCGAGGTACTTGTACTGAGTAAACAGGAACGAGGTTGCCCCTGACAACAAATCAGGTCAAATAAACATCACAATTCTCAAAATGGTTTCCTCATCAATGCAAGAACATTTATATACTTCACCAAAAGCTCTAAAAGCCATCAAAGGATGGATCAAAGCTGTAGACACTACCTGCATGCTGATGATTGGCTAATACTCTTTCCAGTTATAATTCAAGTGTCAGTACTCAGAGCATCAATACATTGGCATATGCCTTTAAAACAAGAAAAGACAGAACTTGAAGGGCAATCCAAAGAGTCAACAAAGATAAACTTTCAACTTTCCAAGTTGCCTATCCCAAATTGACAAAAGGCTTATTTTTGCCATATATTTAGCCAAGGAGCTCATCATCCAGATGATCATCAACGTTATTGGCCTACAGTGGACAGAGAAGTTGTTGCAAACTAGCCAAAGAATAACCAGAGAGGACAAATCAGAATCAGACACATGCAAACATACATTATGAAGCACCAGCAAAATCAAACCCAGAAAGCATAACAGACAAAAACATTCCATTTTTTAATTCAGAAAATAAAAACCCTAGCATAATATTCTTTCTTTTTTAGCATGAGAGATGATGGAACTCAACATCCTAAACTAAATAAAATATTTTATCAGGAAAAAAAAACCATCCAGAAGAATATCTTTGGTCTATAATATAATCAAATTAAACTCCATGAAATCAAGAATCACAAGCAGAGATAGAGAGATTACCAACAGAAATAGCATTCTGGATTTCAGCACACTTGATAGAAACCTCAAGACTATCAATACCATCTTCTTCCTCTTCAATTAACTTACTACTATAACCATTACTAGAATCACCAGAAACCTTCACCTTTGACACTAAATACCACTGAAGCAAAGCAAAAGCGATCCCAACCAGAGCAGCAGCAGGTATCAATACCTGTGTGAGACCTTCACTCAACACTCCCATTTGTAAATGGCTCACTACCTCTCACCTCAGTGTCTTCAGCAGTGTGTAGTATTACACCAGCACAAATGCAAACAGAACAAGAACTAGTTTTGGAACACTGACCTATAAAGTATAAACTACTGGCAGAGAATGTAGATTATCCAAAAAGATATCTGTAGAAGCCTTGATTGGTTGGTCCTCGGAATCTGAAAAGGAAAGAAAACTGGTTGGTTTGATCGACAGGTTAGACAAAAGAGATTCTTCCAAACGTTGGATTTTGTTAACCAGTTGATTTGATTAACAGTTTTAAAGTCTTGTCAGTGCTGTCTTTATCTTATGTGCTAGCTGCTGCCGCTGTCATATGCCTTGTTCAAAGTCTTGTCACTTTGTAGATGAGATGAGCACTGGCAACTCATCAAAGTTTGGACAAGGGCAGAAAAAGAACAGAAGATTAAAATCCCATTTGAGGAACAAGTTTACAACTACTAGTCTTCAGGAATAATTTATAGGTGAAGTGGTTATCAATATAATTACGAAATTACTAATCAATGTACCATGACATGCATATTTTCTTTCTTTTTTGGTAAAAAATATTGAATCTGAAATCTTACTATTCCGGATGTTGGACCTATTTGATTGGAAAAGAGCTTGGCTCATTTATTTTTATTAAAATGATATTATTTTATTTAAAATAAAAAATTAATTTTAATTGATCGGATTTGACCGAGTTAATTATATTTTAATTATTAATATTTTATTTAATTCAACAAAAATAGTACAATCCTAATTTATCTAGAATAACATGTGACAGGTTTAACAACTATTGTCTTACCATCACAAAGTCACTTATTTGATAAAATTAAAGATTTGAAAAATAATTTGACCTGACTATCCAGTCATGCCCTCTTTTGCAAGATAAGACTTGCTTCGAATACTTTTTTTTTTTTATTCTTAACCAAGTTCTTGAGCACCAAGTCACTCACATCAAATGTATGTGTGTGTGTATTTTTATATATAGTTAATTTTAGTCCATGTTGTGATTATATAAAGGATTTTATATCCTCAAGGAAATTAATTTGTACGTGTGACAAGGCTTCTTTTGGGTGGCATTAAATTCTTTGATGATTCGTGTGGTATAAGTAACATTTGTATGAAGTCTTAATCACCAAGGCAAGAGAGTGATTGCCTAGAGAATGGGATGTTCACGTTCAGCCATCATACCGGGAAGTCAATAATACTGTAGGTTAGGTAATTTTGATTTTTAAAAGGTTGTTTGAAAGTGTTGTAATGAATATTTTTTAAAATATTTTTTATTTTAAAATTAATTAAAAAATATTTTTAATATTTAATACATCAAAACAATCTAATAATATTAAATAAAAATTAATTTAGAGTAAAGAAAAAATTAAAAATTAATTTTTTAAAACATTTTTAAAATATAAAAATAAATAGGATAACTACTTTTTTATTATGATAACGGGATTTTTAATGACCACAGTCGGGTTTATATTCTATTTTATATTATAAATCTTACCTTATTTAATATATTTTTTAGTGCGTCGTGCTCCGACTATTACCAAAAAAACATGTGAAAAATCAGCACAATGGAGACAATGTTTTTAGTCTTTGTTTGGCCTAATGTAACATTTAACATTAATATATAATAAAGGATCAAAGATTTTCAAAGTCAAGCATGTGGGTTTAATTAATACAAAGTAGCGTGTGACTTGTTAATTAAGACATGTACTTTTAATTACTCCCCGTTCCTTAGTAATTAAGGCTAGATTATTGTCCGAATATAATGCATGAGGATTGGTTTATTAAGTGGGGGACTTAATTGAAACAATCAATAGGTAGTGGATTTAATTTATGTCAACAATAGAAAACCTTTAAGAAGCTGTCCATAGACAGTTGAGACAATAAATTTTTTTGGAGCTATTTGTTTTTGTAGCATCACCAAGTGAATAATTTATAAAGATATTAACAATAAAAATATAAAAATATATTATTTTTATATAGTTTCAAATAAAAATATTTTAAAAACTTTCTTTATTTTGCATTATTTAAGTGGGTACTAAGTTTGGTAACACCTTAAGCAATTTCAATGTTCTCCTAGGTCAAATTCTTTATAGTGAGAGCTAGGAATGCATATTTCTGCTGAAGGATTCAAAGGATTTGAAAGGTACATGTAGTGGATGCTATGCCAACTAATTTGAGACCAAAATATTATCTAATCTACAAGGGAGAAAGCTTTTAGCCACATTTTACTTTGAATATTCAGAGGGAGAAGAACCCAAAAAACAATTGAAAAGAAATGCTTTGTGTTCCAATATTAAAAGGGAAAAAGGAGAATATAATTTTATTCATTTTAGATTTCCTCCAAGAAATATTTTAGGGGAAAAGTAGATAAATCATCAATAAGTTGTATGATACTTTGTTAGACTAATAAATTCAATTTTAAAGGATTTTTCCCCCTTCAAATAAGTCTGTTTTATTCTATTTTCTTATAAAATCATTACATTTCTTTTTTGAAAATACATTGTAACAAGTTTTTTTGTGTAAAATTCTTAATCCATAGATTTTTGGATCTTTTCTTAAGGGATTTTAACATTTTTTTAGATTAAAAATTTATTATTATACAATTTTATTTTTTTAATTGCTATAATTCTAAGAAAAGGTTTGGAGCAAATCGTTATGCTAATCAAGAATTAAAATTTTTTCTTTTTATAAACAAGTATGAAGAATTATATTTTCTATTTCTGTCATCATAATATCATTTGAATATAATTAAGATTTATAATAATGATAATATAAAACTAAGTATATTAAACAATATACTATGTTACAAGTGAGAAAATTGGACATTCAAAATTTTTTTTATGAGAGGGTTTTCAGAAAAAGAAAAGAAAAACAAATTAATTGATAATTATTTTATCTTATAAAAAGGGTAATATAGGTGGAAAAATTAAACATCATTTTTTCTTAAAAAAAAACTTATTAATCTTTTAAATAATAACATTTACTAATCATTTATATTTAAAAATTGAATTTCCAGGTCTTTATTTATGATATGTTCATGAAAGCAACACTTTGAGGACTTTTCAAAGCCTAATGTCAAAATCATTGTAAATCTAGCTCAGTCCACCATCTCAAGGCTTTACACTCTATACCCTATTAAACTTCATGATTAAGGCAAATAATTATTTTGGATTAAATTAATCACATAGTTGCTAAAATAAAAAATTATTATCAAGATAAACCTGCCACGACATGCCCTCTCATTTACAGCTTTGAACCATAATCTAGCCTCTGCAGTTCAACTGCTAAACCTACTGTTGATAATTATACCATTCAATTGGAGCTACTTGGTCAAATTGCCATCATAACATTAAAGCGTAGCAATGAGGTGCATTTTATACTCTTAAGTAATTCAGAAAACACAAGTGGTTCCGCCATTTCCAGTTCCTACCATAGCCATAAACATATAAACATCAACTCGGGATATGACCTAGCCTGTGACCCGTGTAATGAGTTGTTTCAGTTAACAAAATTAATCTAAGCAAATTTAAAATCAAGTCATTTAAGTACTATATTTTTTTAAAAAAAATTCAAAAGATGTTATCTTAGATTTGACTAAATCAACTAAGTTATGAGTTAATCATTTAGATTGATTAATTTGATTGCGTCAACTTCAACTTGGTTGGCCATGAAACCTGGTCAGATCAGATCCTAGATTGGCCGGTTACTAGGTTGACAAATAAAGCCAGATGAGGTTAACAATGGTGGCTACTATCTTTACTTCTTATTCAAGGTTGGGTTTTGCTTGAATTTCTTGAAAACTTGCAGAAAAGGAAAAGAGAACATGGGAATACTGCAAGTAGTTGAAGTAGTGCAAGAATAGTCATTAAATCAAACTTCAAAGCAATTTTGTAGTCTAAAACTGGAAGTCATGTTAAATTATTCATCATAGTTGCAATCAACCACTCTTCAAATATACGAAATAGAGTAAATATAGAAAGCCAAAATGTTTCGAATTTCTGCTAACTCTACTATAAGAGCTCTTGATGTCAGACTATGGCGCCCTTGGAAGGCAAAGGACGACGTTAGAACTCAAAGTTGGAGGATGGCATATAACACTATGAATGCAGTTTGTTGACCCTAGATGTTATTGCCGCAACTCCAAACACCGTAAACATATATTCATGGAGAACAAAATCAGATGAAATACTGTAATTGAGCTTGAAATCTCTCCCTATCCTTTTCAAATTTGAAACATAAAGATTTGGGTTTATGAACCTGATTGTATTCATATCCTGGCTTTTTATTGTAACAGGCTGCGTTGATCTGTTGCCTCTTCTCCTGTTCAGGGATTGAAAAGAAGAAGAATTGCAAAGCAATATAATTGACACACAAAGAGACGCAAATGGCTTTGTCTTAGTTTTTCCTCAAGAAAGAACATTGTCTAACGATAAGGAGATTTCCATCATTAGCTATGCATGGTTAAGTCCTCGCATGTGCTTCGCACCTCAAAATCCCATTTTAAAAACAACTCATTGAAGCTAACCAAAATGAAGGCTGTGATATCTTCTCAATGCCCTGTACTCCTGTTCGAGTATATGGGGGAAAAACCTGTATAAATGATCCCATCTGTGCATTTCCCACCCTACCAATGAATTAAGTAATCAGTATGGTTCTATCATCTCACGAACTGCCAGGGATCTTCCAAAGCCAGAACTTCTAGAAAGAATTTAAAGGAGGCCTATTTAATTTTACAATGGCTAAACCATCTGGGTAGCCCACACAGGCATAGGTGCACGAAACATTAGGGGCTGACCAGTAACAGGATGCTCAAGAGACAAGCTCTCTGCATGAAGTTCATGGCCGTCATATGTTCTTCCCTTCCACTCACACACACCCTCATATTTCACATCCCCCCTTATAGGAATTCCAAGATACTGAGAATGCAAGCGGATTTGGTGTGTTCTTCCACTCCGAGGAAACGCTCTTACCAAAATCTCATCTTTCTTTGCATCAGTATCTATCACAGCTTTTTCTTCAACAACTAAAATGTTATCACTGTTAAATTCAGATGGCTCTCTGAAGCTCCCTTGCCCATTTATTGACAGTACTTCAAACGAAGTTTCCATGTGCTTAACTGTGGACCCACCTGGCAATGATCGGCCCACATCTGATGCCGCATACACGCGAAACGCTCCAAACTTTGATCGACCATGACCTGATTTAATAGTAATCTTTTCCCATTTTGGAGCTGAACCGATGCACAGAGCAATGTATGTTTTCCTAACTTTGTGATCGGTAAATGCCTTTACAAGCTTCGAAGCTACTTTATGCAACTTTGTAATAACCATCACACCACTTGTATCACGATCAAGTCGATTGGCAAGATGGAGCTCTGGCCTCGCCACAGGACCTAAAATTGAGAAATTTGAACTCGGTTAAATGTTCACAAATAACATCTGTACTTAATCTGAAAAGATTCTTTAACATTCCAATTTGCTACATGCACTTCAATATTTCGATACATCTCGGAGTTTAAATATACAGTATCCATCAATCAAAAGAATGTGCAGCTTTTCACTTGAAAGAATCGAGCTATAGTTCTAGCTGATAGAAAGGACTGATTCCAGGGCAGCTTCAACCATATAAAGAGCAGAACGTATCCTAATTCCTAAAATCTCCTTTCAAACCCACGCATTAACTCAAGTGTCGAAACCAAATAGTTCCTTCTTATGCAAAACATCCTTAACAAAAATCCAACTCAATTCATAATCTATCCTAACAGTTTACAGACTGATGGGATTCATAAAGGCTCACACCTATATATTGCTAGGAAGTGCATATCAAACTTTATCAAGTAATTAAAAGCAGGTCAGTACAGTACTCAAATTGGTACCAAATGCTTTTGACTTCAATTTCTAATTATTTGATTAAAAAAAATTTACATATCAGACAAGAACGAACAACTTTTATTTTTTCTTTCCTAATACATTATCTCCATATCATCGCGGGCCTCGCAATTGAAAGAACTCCATTGGGATATTAATTCAAGCCTTCCTAAACCAAATTTAATTCAGCAAAACCACATTTCAAATTCTCTCAACGAAGCAAACAAAGACCCACTCTCTATTTATGAGCTAGCATTTCATTTGGCTTCTTGAAAATTAACTACTGAGTCCTGTACCTTGTCAACTCAGACAAACAATGTTTTCAAATTCCAACAAAAACCTACAACACAAAAATGCCAAAAGTAAAGAAAACATACCTTCATCGAGTCCAGATGACTCAACCAAGCAATCAAGAACTTGAGGGACAGAGTCCAACACTGTCTCACAATAAACACCTTGAGGCTTGTTAACAGCAATAAGCCACTTATCTTGATATAAAACATCACTTTTAGACAAAGCAAAAAGACTTGATCTTGAAGAAGCAGACATAGCTCTAGCTAGTTCCATCTCCTTTGATAGTGGATTCAATGGAGGGGAGAGTGGTATGGGGTAATTTTGAAGATTTATAGGTGTGTTTTGGGAAGTGGCGTTCATGCTGTCTTGTGAAGCTGACATTTTTGTGCTCTGAAGAGTGGAAAAAGTGAGGGTTTTGGTGAGTTTAAAGAAGGGTTTTGAGGGAAAGAAGAGGGTGGGATTAAGAGGGGAATAGAAGGGCATTTGTGTCTGTTTAGCTGTGGTTAGAAAAGGTGAAAACTATATGAGATACACCACCAGTGTGGTTTTATAGAGTAGAAAACGATGTCGTTTTAGACAATTTGATGCTTCTTCTTGGCTTCAATAAACCCTGAAAGATTGAAACTTTATTCTTTGTTAAACCCAGGAGCTCAAATCCTTAGAGAAAAATCATCCCTTTCTTCAATTTAGAAGGGAAAGAATGTCTTCTTTGATTGTTAAAAGGTCAAGCAGTAGATTTTCACATGTAGACTTTTCAAAGTTTCACATTTTTTTATCTCTGAATCAAAATCACAAAGTTTTGGTTTCTGGGCTGCCTCCAGTTTTGATTAAAACCATAAAAAACCCATCTTGGTCTTATTTAAGTGTGTCAAGATACCACAATTTTGCACATTTGAGTGGAAAAGACAAGGTCTTGGCCTCTGGGTTTCGTGTCTTGAAGAGTTTGTTTAGTACACAGTCAGCAGCGGAGCTATCAACATCTGATGGGATAACTGTTGATGGAATTGTGGCTAGCAATTGGACAATTCTTGATGAGAGTGAGAGTGATTGGAAGAGTCATGCTGCTGCTATTGCTCAGTCCATTCAAGTGATCAAAAGGCGCTTGCAGGTAGAGTCCGTATGATTTAGACTCTAGTTTGTTTAGTTGTATTTAAGCTTAAGCACTGATTTTCACTGTGCTTCTGAGTAGCGTTTGATTTCAATGTCAAGCATTATATTTTGTTGAAAATTCAATTACAAGGTCATATTTCTTAGACGAATATATCACATTCAGTTTTCGGTGAACTTTCTTCATCAATCTGTTGTATATACAGTGTAATCAAGGTTGTCTTCGTGTAGTTTATTAAGATTGACGTGAATTTATATTTTGTTATATGAGGTGGCAGTGGAAGAAATTGATGGTTAGGTTGGATCTGTTATCAGTACAGCTGAATAAGCCTGATCTTTGGGACGATCCTGTACATGCTGGGAAAATAAGTCGAGAGCATGGTTCATTGATGGCTAAAATGAAGAAGGTGAGGGCATTGGAACAAGAATTGCTGGAGCATATTGACATGATAAAACTGGCTCGTGAAGAGGATGATAATGAGTTGGAATCGGTGGGCTCTCACTTCCTATTCTAGGCATGTATTCATTCTGTTTTGTGTTATGTTCAAAATCGCAAAAAGCCACTCGAAGATTTTCTGGTTTTTTACGCTTTACACTTCATTTATGAAATAAACTGTTTATTTCAACTGTGCTGGAAATTCATTTCTACCCACAAAAGCAAATAACTGATCTCTGTGGTGTATAAAATAGTTTAACAGGTAGCCATATTTATGAGTTGAACTAT
The DNA here is from genome assembly GCF_000495115.2 of Populus euphratica. Lineage (NCBI taxonomy): Eukaryota > Viridiplantae > Streptophyta > Magnoliopsida > Malpighiales > Salicaceae > Populus > Populus euphratica. Next base: position 1,525,848 of record NW_011499862.1, read on the forward strand.
CAAATAATTATACAACACAAAGTGGCTTTTGATTTGCGATTAAAAAGGTGACCCTCCAAGAAAATTTATCAAAACTTCTGACCTATCACTGCTGGACATCTCCTCGGCACATAAGATCCAACTGTTTGCTAGATGCCTCTTCTTAATTCCTTTGCGCCAGTTATTCATGGAGCACTGCCTGCTCCTTTTTGCAGGAAATGTTGAAAGCTTTGCTTCAAATGAGAAGAAATTCAAATGAGAAAGAGCAGGAAGCTTTGTTATCTGGGGAGCAGGATTCCTGTCCTTGTTATATAGAGGTACATTTATACGTGCTGGTCTTGCTGCCTTTCTAGTAAATGAGATTTCATACCTTGTGATGTATTTGGATGTTGTCAACCATCCATTTAGAAGTATGGTGGATGTGTAATTGATCCACAGCCAGTGGATTTTTCCTTGTTTCGACCATGTATAAGGACAATGAACACTTTTGTTGGAATGTTACACGTATTTAGACCTTGATTTTCCTGTGCATAATACAGGTCCAAGCTGGAGCTGGTGGTACTGAGAGCATGGACTGGGCCAAAATGGTTATGCAAATGTACAAGTCGTGGGCGCAACGTCATGGTTATGGAGTAACTGTGGTGGATGAGATGCCTGGTGAGATTGCAGGAATCAAGGTTCAATTTCTTACCATCTTCCATTCCTCCTTGAAGCTTAGAAATTCACAATTACATAATTATTTTAATTATTTTCTTTTTCTGGCAAAGGAAATCAACATAGAAATCATGCCTTTCAATTTTAAATGGCCGCCATTTGCTTCTTCTGGAATGTTGATTGGCGAGCTGCTAAAAATAAAGCTCCTTCTATGTATTATTGTTCACCCTAGGCTTCATTTTATGGTGAATATGACATGGAATCAGTTTGTGCCCTCAGCGTGCAACAATCAAAGTTGATGGTGAATATGCATTTGGATATGCCAAAGCAGAAGCTGGAGTGCACAGGTTGGTACGTATCTCACCATTTGACAGTGGAAAGCGCCGGCATACTTCATTTGCTGCTGTGGCTGTAATTCCAATCCTAGGGGATGGATTTACCCATGTCCCAATTAACGAATCTGATCTCCGTATCGAGAGGTTTCGTGCTGGGGGAGCTGGTGGTCAGCATGTTAACACAACTGAGAGTGCTGTGAGAATAGTTCATATTCCAACAGGAATCACCGCCACTTGTCAAAATGAAAGGTGCGAATTTTCTTAGAAGTATCCACACCTCTTATATGCTAAAATCTCTCTTGATCCCATGTGGTTCTTGCAAACACAGATCTCAACATATGAACAAAGATTCAGCAATGGCAGTGCTCCAGTCTCGATTGGATCAACGTGAGATGGCTCGTCAGGCTCAGGTGAATGCGCATCATACACAATCTCTCACTGACATAGGTTGGGGCAACCAGATTCGTTCTTATGTGCTCCACGTATGCTCTCAAAACCACTGCAACTTCCATTACTTTCCTAAAATACCATCTATTCTGTATATTAAACCCACGTTTACCACATTTTCTTCTTCACGCAGCCTTACCGCATGGTCAAAGACCTCCGAACCAATTATGAGGTCACTAACCCAGATTCTGTGCTCGAGGGAGAGATAGATGGCTTTATCTTGAGCTATTTATCAGCTTTGTTGGACAAGGACGAAGATTGCCGTAATCTAAGTGCTTAAGCAGATTGACAGCAAAATGGAATGAAGCAAAGCTCACAATCATCCAAATTCCGATCTAGGTGGTTTAACAAAAGCTTGAGTAGGGAGCCAGTGAGCTGCAATGTCTATAACGTATCGCACACGCTGGTTTAGATTGATACTCGATTGTAAGATACTGGATTGAATAATATGAATTTAAGAGCAGGCATCATTTTTTTGTCTTTTGAAATTTTTGAAACTCTCTTTTGCTCTAAATTATTTTTTTATGATTTTAGATTGTTTTAATATCAAGTGAAAAATATTTTAAAAAATAATCGTTATTATAATTTCAAATACTGGGAGACACATTTGCTATTGTAGTTAAAAAAACAAATTTAAAAAAGTTATAAATTGTATCTTTCCTGAAACCCAAGTTTTTACAGTAATTTAGAATGAAAAACAGGTTAAAGGAGTGAAAACAAACTCTTTTTAATTTTGAATTTGTGGTTAGTCGAAGTAAAGCACTGCACCAACATTACTAAACGAAGCCTTAGGAGGACGAACAAAATATGGCTTCTCAGAGTTGTAGCGGGACGTGTTCATTTGTCAAGTTTTGGTTGTAATTGCTTGATACTGGAATGAGACATTATGTGCAAATTTGGTCTGTATAATTTTCTCATGAAGTTGGAAATACGTTGCCGTTTCAAAGATGATGTCTTGGGAGAATGGGAGGCTTTAGCTGTGATATCCAATGGCAATGGCTTGTGAACAATGCGAGTGGTTTATAAGGAACAACTTAGGTTTGATTAAAGTGGTAAGAAGAAAATTCATTAATACAAGAACTCCAGTAAATATATTTACTTGTGTTATTAAATCTTACTCGGTAAATTTATTTATTTAGCAAACTCCATGAGTAATTGAGATTTAGATTGAATTTCAATTTAAATTGATTTTAATATTGATATAGCAAAATCTAGATAATCTAATATGTTAATATATAGCTATATTGAATCGCAACACGACTGACCTAGCTATATTTAGTTTAAACAAGGTCAGAACTATTTAAAAAAAACAAATTAAAATAATATTATTTTGGATGAAAATATTAAACAAAAAATAAAAAAAAACTATGGATATGATTTAGCTGGCGCCGTACCTTCTCGTTCTCTAACAAGCCTCAGTCCAAAACTAAAAATATTTAATTCTCAATTTTATTCCAAAAATAAAATTTGTTTATCAATAAAATCCTAAGTGTGACATATTTTCGATTCTGTATTTCTTTTCATGTATTTCACATATTTTCTACCAAATTCTCTTCAATCCAGCGCCCATCATAAGGACTCACTTTGTAATTGTGTAATAATACAAGTTATATTATTTTCTCATTATTTTCATGTATTTTTTATATTTTTAATTTTTTATGTAAAATAGCTATATTTTTCAATTACAGAATGTTTTTTTTTTAATTTTTTATATAAAATAATTATATATAGTTCATAATATTCTTTAATTTTGATATGTGAAATATTAAATTTTAAAATTATTGTTTTATTTTTTTCGGGTTAACTTATGTAACCTGTGTAATTCGAGATCCGGTCTCTTAACCGGGTCAAGCGGGTTTATTAACGAACGATGGTTTCAAGTCAGAGACAAAAGAGCTCTCGTCAATCCACAAATCACAAGGAAAAGTTTTTATATATTTCCCCTATCAAAGTTCCAATCTTTCTTCAATTTTTGAGTGTTAAAGATTGTTTCTTTTTTGTGGGTTTTGTCTGTTTTTCTGCAGAGAGCTCAGAATTGTTAATCTTTTAAGCTTACTATAGATTAGAGGCAGAGGGAGTTATAGAAGAATGGAATCAGCATCTACGTCGTCATCAACATCGATAATAACACCAGAAGATGTGTTAGAATCATTAATGAATGATGGTACCATTGATGCTCTTAGACTGAAGATCATCAATCAGCTCAAAGCGAATGTACGTTTCTCTCCTTTTTCCCTCTTTTTTTGTGGTTGTTGCTATGAATTTTCATCTGGGGTTTGTTTGTTTCTGTGGAAAGTTGTTTGCTTTTTTGGTTTTGATTGGAAAATTGTCAATTTGGCTGGTACCCGTTTGTGTTTTCAAGTTTTTAAAGGCCTTGTTAGTGAAGTTTACATTTTTCTTCTGTTTGTTTCTATGGAAAGTTATTTTTTTTCATTGCAAAATAGTGAATTTGATGAGAATTCATTTGTGTTTTCAATTTGTTTGAGGTAATGATGGTGAGAAAAATCACAACTCTGTGGATTTAAGTTTGGTGATGTTATGCAATTGTTTGTGTTGTAACGGATAAGCAATTTTTTGGTTGCTGTATGGCCTTTGATTTAGTAATGGAGCATGCATGCTTTAAATTCTACGTTTTGTTCCTTGGTTAGATATGTTGATAAACAGAGACGCTATAAGCATGCTATTCACGACTGTATTTGGTGTTAAGGATTGTGAGAGATTACTGATTTAGATGCTGAGTGTGGAAGTTATAGCTACTGATTTCTTTTTGGGTACAGGAAGAGCTAAAGAATACTGCCATTAGAATGGCGGAGCAGAGCAAGGTTTTGAACACTCCTGGAGCAGAGAAACAGACCAAAAGAGAGTTATTTGATGCACTTCGACAGGAGCTGGAGTAGGTCTTCTGTTACCTCGTTCTCTGCACTCTCTGAGTCTTTAAATTGCTTTCACTCCGTGTTTTAATTGGGAGTTTTGTGAGTTTAGACTAATTGGAAATTTTTTATGTGTTTGAGGAAGCAGTTCTTGTTGTTAAGTATTTGTTTACAGTTTTTGAGGTTTTTAACAAAGATGGATAATATTTATATCAGTTTGGTGGTTGTCATGTAGAGCTATGATCGTAATGACTTTGTAAGTTGGTCACAGCAAGATTACTTCAGGTTTTTGCATTATCACTGGATTTTAAGCTATCTCATCACTCGTTGCTGAGAACTTGGAACTGATCCATGTCACTTCTCATATGTTATTTGAAATAAACTGATCTATCTCACATGTCATTAGAAATACATGGAGGAGCGGATGCTAATTGTTTGTTCCACGTTATCCCCTGCTCTGAAATGCTTAAGCGACATTCTTCTTCATTTTATTTCACGTAACACTCAGTTTTCCTATGTCAAACCTGAGATGGATAGCCTGGATAATTAACTGTAGTCTAATCTAATGGATCTTTTTTCCCAAAAACTTCTTGGAAGGATAGTTTGCATGATTCATTATGCTCTGAAGTCTAGAATGGTTACTGATTGTTTATGATGCCAATTTTATCCCACTCCTGGATCAGCAGTTCCATTTTCTCACAATTTCATGCTGTTGTCATGCAGAGCTCCAGTGCTTGAGAAGGCCTCTAGATCAGTTTGGGAGTTGATTTTAGACAGTAATGGATTGGGGAAAGAAATAAGTGAAACAGTTGAAAGAGT
>NW_011499862.1:1530982-1556253 GCF_000495115.2 Populus euphratica
TTAAAAGAGTGTATTGTCGATTAAGTGGCCAGGAACCTCCATTGTTTCCACAACCAAACGCTGAAACCCAGTCAAATAAAGGAAATGACTGCAAGGGGAGGGAAGAAAAGGAAGAGGAAAGTGAAAGTCAAAAGGAAAAATCAAGCTCAAATTCTAAAAAGAGGAGTCATAGAGAGATGAGTATGGAAGCAGGGGCAAACGAAGTTGCTAACCAGACAGCAAATGAAGTTGCTGGCAAATCTGTTGATCTTCCACCAGCACATGAAGGAGCTAACAAGTCCCCCCCATCAACTTCGAAGACTTGAATCCTTACATCAAATGGGCCGTGTTACAGAAGTGACTCTGAATGAGCTGTGTTTTACAAAAGTGACTCTGAATGCGGTGATCCTTGACTGTTATCATGGTCACAGATCACACGGGCTTTGGTAAATCTCGTCGCTAGCTTGCTGTCTAAGCCAGCCTACAGTCAACCTGGCATTGTTAGGACATTCCGAGGAGTTTTTTCTTTGTTGATTTCTTCTTGACTGTTATCATGGTCACATATCACGAGTCTTGACATTTTTACCTCACAGCTGATGACTTAAAACATTTTTTCTTGTATGCTTCAGTTTTAATTATTTGCGGTGCGTATTGCTAGAATTTCCTTTAATGTAGCCCTTCATCTATTCTTGATTATGAAATCATTCCATCTCGCAGCCAGAGAACACATGCCAGGAAATCTCAAATGAAATTTTGATTGTAAATGAAGCATAATTTGGTGTACTTTGGTGGCCAAGGACATTGCTTCAGGACGTGGGGATCCTGACATTCTTTTTTACGTTGGTCCCACTGAGAATCGGTGAGCGCGAAGAATGCTTGTTTGCCAATATGTTTTGAGGTGGAGAGATTTGGGCACTCTTTAACTTACAAGCCCTCAACCCTCCAGTCAATGCATCATTGGTGCGCATGGGGGACTGGATATTTTCTTCTCTTCAAGAATCATAGGACTGGATATCTTGAAGTAATTTACGAGTTTCAGCTGTTAAGGACTGCAATATCTGCAGCTTTGCCAATTGCATCCATGAATTTAGGAGCTTGAAGCATTCACAAAATCATGATTCGAGGGGATTTCCAAGGATCCATGGAATGTAAAACTAAACAACAATTAATTGCAAATCAAAGGGATTGAAAGTTTTTCTGAAGTTTTCAAAATTAAACAGTTTTCTAGAAGCAGCAACTTTCCAAAATTTGCAGTTTGACGCAGCTTACATTTTTCAACGGCAAAAGATAAGGGAAGAAAAGAAAATAACGTATGGCCTAATCTGATGCAATACCATGTTTACACCTATCCTATGGTTCCTACATCTATCATTCTCATCTCAGCTCCAATTGCTGCTGTTGAAGTTTTTAACATGTCCAAACTCATCGACTGTTAGGTTAGGGTTATTGACACAATCATAGGGCAAGTTGTTCCATTGTTGAGGCATCAGCAGATTGGCAGTATGAATCTGAGGCATGCTAGTAATTGGCTGCTGCTCATAAAATTGCCCACTAATTTCATTTGCATTCTCTCCGGTACTAAATACCAAGTTCTCCTCGGCACTACTATCTCGGCTGTAGAAAGTTTCCAGGGAAGCATTATTACTTTCTGGGTTAACTTTCTCGCTAAGATTGACTAATTGGTTCAGCGACAGGACCCTTTCCATATGATACTTCTCATCGTAGCTTCCAACTTGCATGTCACCAAGCAATTGGTTTTCGAGGTCACTCAGAGCTTTAGCTGCATAGTTATTATTAAACTCAGCTACCTGACCTGAACTCGTAAAGTTGTAGTTCTGCAAAGGAACAGCTGGATGCACCTCAGTTGATGGGACACCAGGAACTAGACCTTGATTCCTTGCTAAAGCATCTGTGTAATTGCTCATCCCTTGACCCCAAGGCGCTATCCTTCGACTCTCGGGGACATTGCAGGTATCTGAAGGCGAAAAATCTATGACTATGTTACCACAAAGATAGAGTTAGTTAAGCAGAACTGGAATTTTAAACAAAAAGATGTGGTTGAATATGCTGCAATATAGTACCTGATGATGGTGAAGGAATTTCCTTAAAAGATGACAAGCCTGTATGCCCATAAGGTTGAAAACGCTGAATCTGGACTGGATGTGGAGGAAAATTTGGATACTTAAACTGCATTCCGGGGTGGATATCCTGTCCACTTCGATTAAAATCGAAAGAGATTCCTTTATAGCCGTGAAACTTAGAACGAAAGTAGGGATTTTTCAGCGTTGGAAAAGACTGCTTGCTCAATTCAAACAGCCGCGGTTCGTTAAGTAGAAGCTTCTCATAGTGTTTGTCAAGGTATCCAGCAGGAAATGTAAGAAAATGCCTCCTGAGAATAGAATATCACCAACTGAAAACATTAGATCTTGTAACGAAAAAGTCCACATATACCTACTAGATCATACAAAGAGGATGATACAACTGATGTTCACCTGCAAATGGAAGCTTGCCCTCCAGTGAAGTCTGATGCTGGCTTCCAAATGGTATGTTTCCGTGGTTGCGGATCGGTTTCCTCATGGAAGGTAGGGGGCTGGTTTAACTGCAGAAAACTCAACTACATTACAATGGGAAGATCCAATAAATTGAGAAACTTAAATTTAAGCCTTATAAAAAGCTGAAAATACCTCAATTTGTAGAATTCCAAGCTGATTCTCCTGCATTAAAGCATTTATTCCAATTATATCATTCCATTGAATCTCAATCTTGTTTTTCAGCCCCCCTTTCAAGAGTTCCCACACCAGCTTCTTTTTAGCAAAATAACATTTAGCCACTAGATCACCTTCGTTTCTAGATTTTCTCTGCACACATTTCATCCAATATCATTAGAAAAAGCTCGCGCAATTCATGTTAGAAGTCGTTTTAACTAGAAATGCTATGAACAGTCACGACTGAACCGGGCCATGTACATGCGCATGTGGACCAGGGTCCTCGCTCATGTCACGAATGGTAACGGAACAGATGTCCCAATCATTTCTCCTTTTCGTCAGAAGGTATTATTACCTACCTCCCAAGATCCGATTTTGATAAATGTGGCAGCGAAGTTGGAGGCCTTCAACTTCTCGGACATTGGTTGCTGACCAAAATCACTGCTAGTCCTGCTTTGGTCACTTGATTCATAGGTTGCCCCGGCTTCAACTGTTGTAGTATAGTTTGAATTCGTTATTGAGTTCATCAAGTTTGGTGTTATATTGAGATGTAAACCAAGTGGATTCAATTGCATAAGCTTTCTAGCCATCTCATCCTGCTAACAAGACAGGAACTGAATTCAACATAGCGCATAGCATGTGGAAAGAAAGAAAATGGAGGGAGAGATTTTGCATGAAGAGAATGCGAACATATACTAGAATCCCACCACCCTTTCGATTAAAGCAAAACAAAAAAAAAATGGATTAAATACGTTAATCAAATTCAATAAAGGAAAATTAATAACAGTAAACACCATAAAAATTAATTGTATTTTATGTTAACTAAAAAGGAGGAGATGGCATAAAAAGAAGAAGAAAAATTCTGCATGTCAACATCTTAAAAAAGAGATAAAAAGAGAGAATTACATGCTTTGATAAAAACAAACCCCACAAAGAAATAAAGAAAAAGTATTGATGATGTTATCATAAAAAAGAAATGTATTTTCAGATAGAAAATCAAGTAAAGTATACCAAGAACCATTAACCAGACAGCAAGAACACCCCATGAACGTAAGAACGAGACTAAAAACTCAACTCAAAACCAAAACACTAGCAAAGAAAATGGAAAACTTGATTCTTGAATCAAAAAGAGGAAAAGAAAGCATTTTTAAACCTGATCATGGCTCAATTTGGGTGTATCTATAATTTTCTGGTTTACTTCAAACCCAAGCTCATTACTGTCATTATCGTTATTTCCATAAAGCAATCTCTCAAAATCTTCTGAATCTTCAAAACCATTACCATTATCACCACCAGCCCACAAATGGAACCCAACATGTTCTTCAACCATGGTTTCTTTTACAAAAACACCACTTCAGATATTTGCTTTGATTAGCTCTTGATCACATATACACTAACCTTTCAAGGTTAAAGATCAGTGTGTATGCAAAGATTGGCTCTTTAGAGAAAAGAAAAGAACAGGGGACGCGAAAACAGGGGAAAAGAGAACAGAGCAAATGTGAGAGTATATAGAGAGGAAGAGAGAAGTGTTTGTGTGTGGATAGGGAATAGTTGTTTATTGCCTTAGGAGAACCAATCATGAATTTATAGTAGACAAATAGGACTCTATGACATAAGAATCCTCATGTGGAGCAATTTGAGGCTAACTTGCCATTTCTCTCTGTTTTTTTCTTTTTCCATTTTTTTTGTTTTTTTTTTACCTTGATATTTTAGTTTTGTATTTGATAATTATAAATTGAAGGAAGTAAAAATTGCCAAGAAAAAAAATAGAATTTTTTTTTATCTATTAGTTGTTAATGTTTTTATGTTGTATTGGATATAATAGTAGTATTGATTTCATGAGTGTTTAATATTATGATACATATTATTTTTTATTTTTTACACCAACGTATTAAATAATATATTTTACCGTGTTTAGAATTTTATTTCTTAATTCTTGTCCATGATGGTGTCCTAATCTAATAGTGGATAGCTACAAATGCAATTAAATTCACAGCTTCATGTGTGAACAAAAATGTTTTTTAATCAAGGATGACAAGACCAAGTAATGCATGGCATCATTGGGTCAAATGATATTAGGTTATCTTAAAAACAAAGGTTCCATGCAGCCATATAAGAATTAGGCTCTCATTAACAAATTAGTCTAATCATATTCACTAGTTGATTATAATGGTTATGCAGACATATAGTTAAGAATTTGAAGTTTAAGTAACTATTAATTTTCTAATGTAGTGATACCTATGTAGTAACTATCATTAAACTTTTGTATTTGTATTTTATTTTTGAAAATTAAATTCAATAATTCTTCACATCTTTATGATGCTATTAAACCTTCAATTCTTTGAGTTTCATTATGACTTGAGACAATATATTTTACCATGATTATTTTTTTAGCCCATTTAAGTGAATCATAGTTAATAAAATCCTTAACATCTAAATTTAATAGGAAATTTGATCTATATTAAAAAAAAAAACACATCATATTCAAGATATACACCTAACGTTTGATTATTTTTAATAAAAAATAAAAATAAATATATGTTTGCTTAGATAATTAAAACAGAAGAATATAAAAATAAATTTGTCTTTAAAATAATTTTATATTCTCTTAAAAAAATATAAATGAGATATTTTTTATTTTAATTTAAAAATAGTATAAAGAAAACTGCCAACAAAAATCATGAATGGTGGAAAAGGCACTTTTTAAAAAAATAATATTTTTTTTTAAGATAAAACAAGAGGCTGATATGGCGATTGCGATATAAATATTTATGAGAATAATAATAATAATAATAGTTTACAAAGAGCGTGGCATCCACATGGCCCGCTGATGAGCAGCCATGGAGCCGCCATTTGGAGTGCCCTGTAAAGCCGTCACCAACTCACCATTTACATACCCCACGCAATGGTAGTTGACCCACAGCCCACGTCAGCAGATCTGGGTCCCCTTTTCAACTTCTTCCTCGTTAGACTTTGTTTTACCTCTTTTTTTCAAAAAATAAAAAGAAAAGAAAAACCACCTAGGATTATCTCGTCCAAGAATCAAATCATACGTTAAATAAATCTATCCATGGCTAGGTACGTGTTTATCAACGTGCTGAATTGCACGAAGCTTAAACGAGTAAATAAGAACTCTAAAACGATATCGTTTTAATAAAGATTTCAAACCAGCCCAGACCCGAGTTATAAATTAAATCGAATTTAATTTTATTTAATATGGTATAAATTATGGAAATGAAGGGTGAAATTGCAAAAACTTGGTGCAATTAAACGAAGTGACTATCAAAATCTTGGTGGGCCCCAAAGAAATGTACAAAATTGCTTAGGTAATTAACATGGATCAGCCGACATCTTTAAAATATTGATTACTGAGCACACGTGGTAAGGAGTTATTTTATTTGGTGGTAGATAGAGATGATTATTCTATAGTTGTATCGTGATGATCCAGTATTTTATTAGAAAGTGATAGAGCCATCATTACAGTTTAGGATTTTTCAATTTAGTCCTTAAATTATAGGGCTTTACATTCTTACCTCTAATCTATCATTTAGATGTAAATTTTGTCCTTCGTGCCGAATTTCTTTTTCCTTTTGTTTTTTGGCCCTAAACAGAAAAATCTATCTTTTTTCTTCAACATAAAAATCACCTCAATAAAAATTGAAGAGTAGTCCAAGATGTTTAGATCAATTGGAGTTTAATGGAGTCCATGATTTTTATTTTTAACTTGAAAATGATAAAAAAAAAACACTAGAAGAATGAGATTTTAATGATATATATATAGATTATTGTTATTAAATTTAGTTTGGTTTAATGGATCAATTTCATATTTAATTTAAGTTAGGCTTTAAATAAATCAAGTAGGCATACCTGAATCAACTATCGGATTTTAAATAAATCAACTAGGAATTAATTCAATCAAACATGTATCAACTTTACTTCTAACATAAGATTTTAAACATCAAAACTTGGATTATTAAAGTTTATTGAAAGATTTCATATGGATAATACAACAACATTCAAAAGAGAACCAATTGAAAACAAACATGGTGCTTGATGATCTCAACACTTTAAACCCAAAAAAGAATTAAAAATAGTGAGCTAAGCATTATCAAAGTTTCTTGGCACAAAAGGTGGTGCTGCCAATCACACAATCTCATGAGATCATACCTTAATTTTCCTCTCTAGGAGAGAATTGAGCAAGATGGCCACGTATTAGTGAAGTGGCAAGATTAGTGTTTCTGAGTGTCTTCGACCATTGGAGTGCAATTTCTTCATTGTCTATACGATTATGATCATTCCTAAGGAAATCCCTTAGTTGACTTTTGTTTTGATAATCTTAATTATGCTTTCTTCTTCTCTTATGATCTTTTATCATAGATTGTTATTTTGAGTGAAAAAAAAATGATTTATTCTAAGAAAAAAAATACTTTAGAATGTATTTGTTATTACAATCAAAAAGTTGTTTTAAAAAATATTGAATATTTTTATTTTGTTCCAAGTTAATTTTTTTTACATATTATTTTGATGTGCTAATGTTAGGAATAAATTATAAAAAATAAAAAAATAATTATTTTAATTAATTTCTAAACAACAAATATTTTTAAAAAATTACCATAACTATTAAAAAGCTATTAATCTTCTCTATCGTCAACACATCACAAAACACTTCTATTTTTCTAGGAATTGCCGAGGGTTAATTTTGACTAGTGATCAATCTATATATTCTAGATCTTTTTTTAATAAAGATCCAATCTATTGGTATGTGCAATTTATGAATTTTGTTTTCACTATAAATTTATAAAAAGACAGCACAAGTATAAGGGTTGCATACTTGCTATTTAGAAGATTTTTTTAATATTGGTGATGATGTAAAGATTTTTTTTATACATAATTGTAATGTAAAAATAATTATATATTCCTTCATATCTTGGTATTAATGAATTACTATATTATTGTAAGAAAAAATAATTTATTTCAAACATATTTTTGTTAACCCCCTTGTAGTTTTTTAAAACTAATTTTTTTCATTAAACAATATATTCTCTGCATTGTCTTACAAGTTCACTTCATCACATCCCAAGATTTAAACTCATAAAAATTTAAAATTAATATATTAAAAGGATTCAAAAATATTAAAAAAAACTAATTGAAAGTAAACAAAATATAAAACTGTTTCAAGAATATTTTTTAACTGTAAAAACAAACACACTCAATATAAATCAAAATAAACCGATATCTCCATATAACGAAGTGGGCATGCTTGTAATGTTGTGGAATCCATTAGCTGTAATTGGTAATTGGCGAGTAATTAAGCAAAAAGAAAGATAAGATTGAAAAAAAAAAGAAAAAAAAGAGGAGGAGGATAATCTCCAAGACTCCACTCTCCTCGAACAACTTTGGCTCGTAGCATTTTAGGGTGGCTTGACTCTTCAAGTCATGCACCCATTTCTCCACTCCCAAGGATGTTATCATTGGCATGGATCATCATTGTCATCTTTTGAGGCCATCATTTGTGGAATAACAAGGAGGATTGAACAGTTTTGAAGGTGACAAAATGATGTGCAAATTACTATACATTTGTGAGTTCACAATTTGGACTTGAATTATGACATGATGGCTTAGTTTACAGTCATTAATTGTTGCTTATGTTAACTTTTAGAGGAAAACAAAGATTGTAAAGTAGAAAACCTTCTCCAATTATTATGTTAAATGGGTGCTAATCTTACTTTATAATGAAAATGACACTTCATCTCTCCCTCTGGTCAACGTTAGTGTACTACTAGCATAATTAGGTTCAAGGGATGCTGAAATTTCTCTTCCTCTTCCTTTTTTTTTTTTATTATTCTTTTCTTTTTTAATTATTAAATATGATGCAATATATTAACATATAAAACCCACAACTCAAATCTAACATAGAATAAGTTTTAATTTAAATGAAAAAACATTTATTTAATTAAATCTAATTCATTATTCTGGACAAGCTAATTCCAAATTTTACCAAGAAATTCTTTAAAAAAATCAAATAACATTAATTTGATGAATATAATTGATCAGAGATTAATTTAATGATTCGTAGATTAACTCAATAACATGATGAGGAATCATTTTTCAAGTAAAACCCAATTCCAAATCCTACAAGTATGATTTATTGAAATATATTTCCATTTATATTCTACATTTTAGCTTGGTATAAAAATCTGTATTCCATTTGAAATAAAAAGAAATTGGCTGTCTAAAAGCGTTAACAGACCACCATCAAATATATTTCTAATTAATTTCCCAAGAACGCTATTCGTCCAACAAGCTCCCATGGTGTTGTAATTCTCCTCGTACACACACACACACATGAAAATCCAAGGCCTTGTTAATTAATTTTATACACCTTGCTAATCATTTATGTCACTTTTGAGGCTTGATTTAGCTAGCATTGAGATTGTCCTCTACATTGTCGTTTTAAACCAGAGGAAGCTTTATGAGAGAAATATATTTAACATGGATGGATAAGTTTAATCATGACTTAATTTCGATATTAACAAACTAATTAAAGATACCTTATAAGTTAAAATTAAAAATAACAATATAGTTGGTTTTATTTTAATTGTAGTTTTTTTTAAGCACGACAATAGTATTTAACCGATTTTTTCACATGTATCTATATGTATTTTAAGAAATTTTTTATTTTATTTTTTGATTTAAATTAGTGTTATTAAATTTGATCTAGTCTAACAACTTATTAATTCTCTAACCCTACCCTCACTCCTACCTCGAGTTAACTTTTAAACTAAAATAGATGGGAGATAATTAACCAAAAGTGATCCGATCAACCTGACAACCAAATCATAATCTAGTTAAAATCTAATTTGATTTAAAAAAAAATTAAAATAATATCATTTTAATATTTTTAAAAAATCTTGAAATAATATAGTTTTGGATCAACTATGAGCCAATTCAAGAGCAGATATATCATGTATAATAACTTTAATGTATACCCTAGACAACAACGTAATAGCAAACTCACATAGAGGTCATCCTTAAGTGTCCACTATGACCATGCCAATGCTAACTGAGAATAAGTTAGAACAATATGTTGAGTGATTAAAATAAGAACAGCAACAATAATACGAGGTAAGGCTAAACATATTTCTTAATCAAAAGTCACACGTGGGGGTCTGAGAGGAATTAGATACTAGATTAATATGCTAATGGCTGCTGCTAATTATTAATCCTTTTTAATCAAGGAATGGATAATGCTTGTTAGGCGCCTACTATACATTATACACGTATGGAGGTCCAAAAAACAGTGAAAATGGCTGACATATTGCTCCTCTCGATTCCCACATAGGCGTGCTTTTATGGGAAGAAAATTAAGAAGAGGCACAACGCAAAAGAAGGAATGAAATATTCTACCTTTTGACTATAGAAATGCTTGTGACATAATCATATGCTTTCTTCTGCAGAGCATAATTAGATCTTAGAATGTGCATGATGGTCTCGACTAGCAATTTCGTCGCCACCTCTTCCATGGCTTGAAAATGACCTATACACAATACATTTCTTCTTCTTCTTCTTCTTCTTCTCTAGGGCATGGTGGAAGTATGACCCGAAATGGTCTCTCGAGTCTCTAGCCTTATCCATTTCTTTGAAACGGTGAGATCATCACTCGCACTTGGATTGGAATATGCTTTAAAATAGTATGAGAGCTGAATGCTGAGTTATGGCATTGAAAATCACATGGGTTTTCCCCACCCCAATATAATAGGAAAATAAATGTCGAGGGTGATCCGGGTAAGAAATCTTTGTGGGGTCTTTTTTTATGGTTTATTTTTGTTGCACTATCTTCGTAATCTTGAAGGTTCATGCATTATATCTATTGGGATCCACCTCGTAATTTTCATGCTTTAACTACGTACAAGATGTAGAGTTTTGGTGGGAATTCTTGTAGCTGAGTCAGGCTTCAAATCTTTGCCAAATCTCCTTAGTCATGGAAGATCCTTTGAACATTTTCATCTTTCCTTGCTTTCGTTTGGATTCCTAGTCATGCACAGTAATCCAAGCAATTTAGATTGTTTGAAACCGTAATAGTTGTTGTTGTTCTAAGTCTTTTTTTACTCAAAAATATATTGATATAAGTTTTTTTTTATTTTTTTAAAAATATTTTTAATATAATCACATCAAAATAATTTATATATATATATATATAATATTTAAATTTTATCCCATCCTCTTATGTAGAACGCAAAGCATAAAATATTTGTATAATGTGATTAGTCATAAATTGCAATGATTAGAGGTAATAACTACTCTCATGGATTAGTCTAGAAAAGTGAGCAACGTGCAGTCGAGTTGCACTTAGTGGGTCCAAATTATTTTCACATTTCTGTGGATTGACAAATAGGCATGTTTAATTCCTAGTCCATAGTTACAAGAACCACCTAGCTAGGCTGTCCGGCCGACTCGGACACTTGAGCCATAGATCACATGAATTAATTTCTGGGTTAGTAAGTTAATCCAACTTATTTTTTTTAAGTGGCCTTTAAAATGATGTGTTTTATTTAAAGTTTTTGCGATGTTGTTTTGGTATAAAGAAATTAGGTTTTTTTATTATCCTATACCAACTAGTTATTAGCTTATTTCACCAGCTAGTGTGAGTTTTAGAACCGTACTTGAACAAGAATAAAAATGTATTTTCTCATGAATTATTTTAGTCATCCACTTTATATAAACGACTTCAAGTAACTTCTGCGCATGTCCACTTTATAAAGAGGATTAAAAGGGGGGATACTGTTTTCAAAAAGAAAATAAATTCATAATCTCATGATGGGAAATTATAAAAAGATCGATCAGTCATTTATCATATATATATATGTTCTCCAGACACACATGAGCTTTCAGATCCCTAAACCTTTTACGTAGTCAAGTGTGGATATTGTTGATAGGTGACAAGCAATCAAACACATTAACAGAATGAAAGTACTAGGAATATAAGAGGGGAAAACCCCAATAGCCAATTTCCTTTTCTTTTCAAAAGCTTGTACGGTTCTTTCCACTTTCCAGATAAATAAGGTGGACATGAAATTCCCCTAGAAAGTATTCATAACATGCTAAGATTTTCAAGAAATAACCATAGAAAATGGTTAAAATTTTCGAATATTACTAGAATTTGTGTAAATTAATGTGAAATCTGCACTCTTGTTATGCAGTGCTGAGATTGATCGTGGCTGGAAGGCTTCAACTTGATTGAGTCCGTCCATTGAAATTGAAAAGACAATAGCTTTTGGAATTGTGGATGGGAGTCAAGGATGGTGAGCTCAACTTAACCTTTCTCATATGGTGTGGTGCAGAGAGAATCGAACTTCAGTCAAGATGTCAGAGAGTCACCAACCCACTCTATAACTGTCCAATGATGACCACAATTATTTTAGCATTGGGTCCAGATTCACCTAGGGTCAGTCTGTGGCATAAGAATGGCTCCATAAGTGCACCTGTCAGGTGGTGGCGCTTTGCAGGGTGCACCTTGTACTGGATTTGGATTTTTAGGGCATGATTTTAACTTGCGGAGGAAAAATGAAAAAAAAAAACACTTCACAGAATTGTCCTTTTTCTTCAAGAAATTATTGGTATGGGACCCTTTGAATAAAAAAGATCTACTTCCTTTCCTTTTCTTTTTTGTATATGATGCGCATGCACAAGGTTAGATCCTTTGGCATGCAAAAGATACATTGCTGCCTTCTTTGTATGCATTTCACACTCAGCAATAGATTTGAGTCAATGATTGAAAAACATGCTTTTCTTGATCTTGATTCACCTAAGAATTCAGGAAGCTTGGTCCTCGTTGAGCCTTGAGCTACACAATGAAAGGTAATCTTCCCCCTTGATTCCATAGGCTAGGTCTTTTGATATCAGGCAACATCACTTGAGCAACAACTACTCAGATAAAAAACAACTATCAGCTGATGAATACTGAGGAAATCATCATTAGTATGATCTACATAAGATTGATGAGCATCCATCGACAAGCATGGCAAATTGTTCATAGGATTTCTCATGTAATACAATCTGCAGACATAATATTACATGGAAACAAGAAAATGAAAAGTGTTGCTAGCCAACCTGTCAATAATTGTCCAAGGTAATTTTCTCGGAAACAGATGCCTGTCGATGTATCAGAGTCTGGGGAGGGAGGAAAAACACAACTAAGCTGTCAATTATTGGCTCTTTTGTGGGTATCGAAATGTACAGTTCTCAAAAAGAATTATACTTTTGACAAATGGGTGGTATCAATTTACACTAATTTGAAAAGTAAAGAAACAATGACATCTCCCACCCATGTGCTGAAATCTCAGCTCTGCTTTGTTCTGAGACCATCCTGATGAGAAATCCAACAATGTAGGACAAAACTGGGTCTCGTTCTCAGTAAGGGTCTCAAAGTACACATACACTTCAACTGGGGACCCAGAAAACTGTTAGTTCAAGAAGCACAAGGGTTTACTTTTTCTCATTCTCATCATATCCCAAAGCTAACTCGAATATCTGGCCATAGTCATCTACAAAGTGGACATCAAGGCCTTCTTTGACATTAGGTGAAAGCTCATCGAAATCTCGCCTGTTTGCTGATGGGAATATGATGGTCTTCACCTCACTTCTTCTTGCCGCTATTGTTTTCTCCTTGACCTGATTGTCACACGAGAAAGGAAGTACATGAGTTTTTAGAATTACAAACTAAATACGATACAGCTTTCAATCAGTTACAGACTGAAGAAAATAAAATTTCATGGTCCAGCCACAGCCTACTATACAAGTTGTCACTTTTCAAAATTCTGTATTCGCAAGAATTCTCAGAAGTTCATAGAAACATCTGAATGCCACATTTACTGGAGCACAAAAATGTGTTACAAAGAAAAATACAGTTATATGACAAGTAGTGGCATAAAACAAAACCATTCAATAAGTTGCAAAAACTAGGTGATGACCAAGGATAAACATCCACTACTGTACATACCTAAAACTTAGAGAGAGATGTTAGTAATCACTAAAAAGAGAAGGATAGCAAACATGGCAAGAGAGAAAGAGGTTCATATAACGTACCCCACCAATGGGAAGAATTTTTCCAGTTAGTGTAACTTCCCCAGTCATTGCTAGATCTTTTCTGACAGGCTTCTTCATGGCAAGAGATAGAAAGGATGTGATCATGGTGCAACCAGCACTCGGTCCATCTTTTGGTGTGGCCCCAGCAGGAACATGAAGATGAAGCTTGGTATTAGAAAAGAAGAGGTTATCAGGTTCTTTGACAAGCAATATCCCTCTAGCAACTGTGTGAGCAATTTGGGCACTTTCTTTCATTACTTCTCCAAGTTGACCAGTAAGATTAAGGGCTCCTTTCCCATCTCCTTGCTCAACCTGAGTGGTCTCTATATACAAGGTGGAACCTCCCATTGCAGTCCATGCAAGGCCCATCACAACCCCAACTGGAGTTTGATCATAGATGCGTTCAGCATGGAAAACAGGTTTGCCAACAAAATCAGCCAAGTTTGATGTGTCAACCAACACTTTATCAACTGCCTTAGTTCCTTCACTTTCCTCAATTTTCTCAGTTTCAGTTGTATCCTATCAAAAGAACCAACACAAATTTGAAAGTGACAATCAAGATCTGAACAAATTGACAAGGAGAGGAGAAGAAAACACAAGGCAAATAAGAAACAACATTCCAAACATGACTTCATAAGACTCCATCATAGCCATGCTCAAAATGCAAGTGCAGTGCCTCAAAGCTGGCACCAAATTCTCTAGCAGTATATTATCTTTCAGATACCTTTGAATCAGTAGGTTGATCAAGGGGACTCTGTACATTGTCAGGTTGCGGATCCGTCTGCACAATCTCAGCTTCCTCGGGGGTTTGATCTGTGTGCACAATTTCAGCTTCCTCTAGGGTTTCATTTTTTTGTTTGTTACTGCTAACCTCTACTGATTCTGTGGAGGTTTCAATACTTTCAACTTTTTCTGCATCTAGTTCTGCCACTGGAACTGCAGGTTCAATTATTGCTCCTTGCCGCACAAGTTGCAGTGCAATCTGGCAGGCAATGACAAAAACAATTAAGAATCAGACAAGACATTCTTAAAATGTGTTATGCCAAAAATGCTTGCAGATGTTCCCTGAACAAGGAATGTATGACAAAGGCAACCTCAGGGACAGTTATGAACTGAATTTTTCTCAGAGCCACAACTTTCAAGTTTAGCCACGAATTAAACAAACCTTGCGATAGATCTTTTCAATTTGCTTTTGAAGATTCCTAACTCCTGCTTCTCGGCAATAATTCTCTATCAGAGCCAGAAGAGCAGCATCAGTTACTTCAACCTGGAAACATGAAGTACAGTAAGTTTCAAAGGCAGAAGATATATTAAGCAAAAGTTTCTAATAGCAGCAGGAATTAACATTTGCTAATATGGTATCAAGAATATCCTTACATCTGTTGGCTAAAATTGCATCTGAAAATGACCTATCATCTAATGATTATTTTACCATGCAAATGACATTGTGATAGAATACCACACAAGAGAAAGATTATTCACACACACACAGACATCAAGAGAGAGGGTGGGGGACCTGCTCAGGCTTGATGCCACATGCTTCACGTGTAGCCTTCTCCAAATAATCTCTGGCAATATGCACTTTCTCGTCTGTAATATACCCAGCAATAGAAACTACCTCCATTCTATCCAGAAGGGGGTTAGGTATCGTGTCCAAAACATTTGCCGTGCACACAAAAAGAACCTGCATATATTTTCCAAGGGATTAAGCAACAAGCTGTGGAAATTCCAAAGAAACAGAACACTACCTGACATGTTCCAACTCTTAATAACACAGCACAAATTGAACTTGCAAAATACAATAACAGGAATAAATGCAGAATAAGATAATTTATTGGCTCCTACCCAACACAAAAACTTTAAAACACAAGGAATGCCAAAGTTGGGCATGAGATAACGTGTATGAGTGGGCATGACACCACGTGTGTATGAGTGCAGTATAATTCTTGTAACACAGCATGACTAACGCCTAACCACCCTATAACAAGCATATAAATACTTCCAAAGTCATCACAACTCTCCCATCATTTTTCATCATCTATTTCCTTGGTGCATGGATATAAAAGATGCATGGAAATGACAAATGTCAAGCATTTTTAAGGTTGAATAGTGGAGCTTTTCCAATTAAATAAGATAACAGAACTAAAAATGAAAAAATTGTTAGCCACTGCACTATCTACTACAACAGACATCCAATATAAGAAAATATGCCCAGGATAAAAACCAAAGTGCCTGCAAATCACAACATCTACCAACCTTTGATACGTCAATCGGAACATCAAGGTAGTGGTCCAGAAAATTGGCATTTTGTTCTGGGTCAAGGAGCTCCAATAAAGCACTTGCTGGATCTCCAGTGTGCCCTCTTCCCAACTGCCACAAATAAGAAAACTCATTCTCAGCAATAGGAAAACAATTCATCATCATGAATGATTCATCTTTCCATTGCAGATCTCAATATAGCTTATATTAATGCAACGAAAGAAATATTTGGGAAAAGAAATGGAAACAGTGACACCAAATCCAAAAGTAAATTGACCCTTCAACTGAAACTACCTTGTCAATCTCATCGATCAGAACAAGAGGGTTAGCAGTTCCCACATTTTTCAGGCACTGCACCATCTTTCCTGGCATTGCACCAATATAGGTTCGACGATGCCCCTGGATGTAATATTGAGTTAGTTAAAAGTGTTCTTCAAAAAAAAGAGGAACCCCTGGATGCTGGCTGGGTGATGTTATGATGCATATTGCTCATTGTCTCGCTGAAAAATAAAATTAAAAAAAAAATAAAATATTTAACTACCTTAATTTCAGCAACATCAGACAAACCTCCTACTGAAAACCGAAAGAACTTCCGGTTTAATGCACGTGCAATTGAACGCCCAATACTAGTTTTACCCACCCCAGGTGGACCAGAGAGACAGATAATTTTTCCTGCAATGTGTTTGCAAGAAATGAGAAATTACATTTTGAGGCTACTTACTAGCAGACATTCAGATTGACGACAATGAAGTCAAACCAACCTTGTGAGATTCCTCTTAGTTTTCCAACAGCTATAAATTCTAATATCCTTTCCTTAACATCAGTTAATCCATAATGATCTTCGTCAAGGATCTTTTGTGCCCGTAGAACATCAAAATTCTCATCGCTTCACCCAATAATAACAACAAAAAAAAAATAAACAATTTTTCAAACATATCAATTACCATAACAACTCAATTAAATAGACCTTGCAATATATTATTTTTCCTTGAGGCATTTACGAGGACCAAGCTAAATGAGAAACAAACCTGTAATTTCCCCAAGGCAATGCAGTCAACCAATCTAAATAATTACGAGTGACATTAAATTCACTTGAACTAGCCTCTAAAAGCTGCAGCTTCGTGAGCTCTTCTTCTATAACTTGCAAAACATGTTCTGGGATTTTTTCCCTGTTTGGTTCAAGCCTTTCCCTGAACTTTGCTGTAGTAATGAAGCATAAATTATTTAAATGGATGCCAATACAAATAAAAGCTACAACAGGTTTTATCTAGATCAATGCAATGGCCAGGGGCAATATTTAAAACAAACAAATAAAAACTTGATTATAACCATTTAGGACAGTCAGCAAACAAACAAAGCATTCAGACTTATGAATTATACGAATAATAGTGGCAGCAGGCCTTGGGCTTCAGAGTTAATACAGCCACACCATGTAATCCATACATCCATGTTCTGGCTAAACTTAAGCTTCTCAGAATTTAGTAATCTTGCGAGGTTTTTACGTGTATCACAACTAACAGTCATGCAATTCCAACAACAGGTAATCAAAGCATAACTAACCAGAAAGTGCTGTTTTGTCATCTGTTTCCAATCCCAGTTCCTGCAATGAGGCAAGTTATATGCCAGATAAGTCTAAAGTAAATAAATGCAACTTTCTTGAATCCATTTCCTGGTTGTATTAGTCACTAACATATTAATGATGAGGAACAAATATCTACAACAATAAGGTATTCTAGATAGTAAACATGTAAGGCAACCATATACCTTCTTTATGGCTTTAAGTTGTTCATTCAACAAATAGCGCCGCTGCTCACCACTTATCTTCTCTTCAATTGCTTTTGCAATTGATTCCTAAATGCAACTCCGGAAAGTTAATGAATGAGAGTCAAAACAATGAATTTCAATACATAAAGTTGTAAAAATATGATTAATGGAGAGTACCTGGATCTTGCTGATTTCCATTTCTTTTTTCACCAACTCTAGTGTGAGTTTCAAACGTTTATACACCTACAGCAGAATGCACAAGATATCCTGATGTAAGCAATATGAAGTGCACTTTCTACAGGCACTAGACAGAAAAAGGATTTGAAGATCCACATGTTACACCAAACAAATGCTGGCATAAAATATTTCAAAGTAAATCACATGTCAAAACTGAGCTCTTGAATTGCAGCAAGTATTTAGCTTAAATTTCTGTAATTTCAACGGTGCTCCTATAACTACTACCAAAACAGCATTGTTTTGAACTTTTTGTTGAAAAGTAAACTCCACTGTTTTCTATAATGTTATTTACCCTTTAACAAAAGAATCCAGACAGTGATTACAAAATCTACCATGAACAATCTGAAAAGTAACTTGTTGTTAATTGCCAGTGAATCCTCTGTTAAAACACAAAAACAGGATGAACGCCTATGAATAAAAAATTTGATTGATCAATGAATAGGGTATAGATCTTTCATTAATAATAGTCAAGATAATTCTACGAAATCTCGTTTGAATATTTTTCAACACTTTTTAGAGTTGATGATATAATGTAATACAAACTAATAAACTAAGGCACATCTTAATATCTTTGTAAGCACGAAAAAACAAGGAGAAGAAGAAAGTTTTCAAAAGCTAAAAGGAATCGATACCAAATGAAGTTTTTTTCAACTGAATTCCACTTTCACTGTTCCATTTTGTCTTAGAGATTTCATGTACTAAAAGAATTAAACATCACGAGAATTGCAAAAGGAGCTTTACCAGATTAAGTGACAAAAGGAGCTTTACCAGATTATATTTCTACTGATACTTACATCCAGCTCTTCAAGCACTTCTTGGCACTGCAACTTGTTCGCGCCTGATATTGCAGCCCCAAAATCTGCTAGCCTAGGAAAATTAAAGTCACCTACATGCTGCAAAAATTGAAAGAGATATGAGAAGCTATTGTAAGAAAACTTGAAAAGCCAATTGATCCAATCAATAATCATCTCAACATTTTCTATATGGAACTCCACTCCAGGTTGTGCTGAATTACAATCATTAATACACTGCAAATTGACCACATGCGGGAAACAGTGACCAACCAGCACAAATAATTGTATAGAACCCCCTTTTGTCTACAGTGTGATTCAAAAGGAAAACATACTCTAGTGGAAACCAGGTTACTTTGACATGCTTCCTGTTTCACTTCTCTCTTCCTCCACCACAAATCACTATCAAATATTGCATAGAAGCATAGGTTTGCATTTCCGAAAGCAGCAAAAACTAGAAATTGAATGGTAACTTAGGCTGGAGAACCAGCTATAGGATCATCACATAGTAATAAATATAAGAAATGATAAACCAATGTAATTGCAGGAAGGCTCCCTTGTGCAAGAATTGCAAAGTGTTCAGATAAAAACAAGCATTCCTAGAATCCAGTAAAACTATCACAGCAAAATTTGCACAGAAAAGTGATTTCACAGAAAATCTAGAGAGAGAAGAAACCTGTGTATATGTTTGAACATGATCTCTCCAAAGTGAACTTGTCTTCAGAACATCTCTCAAGGTTGATATAACCTCAAAAGATGTTGCCTTTATAACATCATCATCCTTGTTATATGGTTTGTCCTGAACAACAAGAAAAGCAAGAGAATGGATGGGAAGGTGCATGAGTATCATTTGCATGTGTGAACCTTTAATAGTACTTTACATTCAGTCATAAAATTTAGAAAATTCAATACCTTGAGATGATCAACTTTAACAGTTAAAGGATTCTCACTGACCTGTACAACAGCCAATAATATGTCAACATAGAGAACTTTGCAATTAATGGGATAAAAGAAAAGAACAGTGTAATGCTTTTTGAAAGCTTACATGAAAATAAAATGACAAGTTCATCCACACTCACCATCTCAGTTATCCGAAGTCGCCTATGACCAATAAGGATAACCTGGTCACCTTGAATAGTTGTGATCTGGAGTAGCATGTTAAAGATTAAATGACAAAGACACTGGTTAAACTTCTTATAGTTTCATTTATTATGAAGTAGCCATTCTTTGTGGCAATGCTAAAAAACACAATTAAAAAATTCAACAAAATTAGACACCTGAGCAAGTGTGCCAACTTCATGAAGACGATTATACAGATCCTTTCCCTTAAGATCATATATATTTTTGTCTGATTCAGATCCAGTTACAACACTGGGATCAGTGTCTGGCTCATCTTTAAGAAGAAAAGCTCCACAATATGGTGCTTGCCTTTTTCTGCTTTCTTGTAAAGCTGCCAATAATTTAGGATCCTGCACAAAAATTTAGAGCAAAGGTAAGAGCTAACTGTAAATTGAAAGTTCAAAGTTTGACTTCAAAAAATCCTACAGATCAACACGCACAATGGTATCCTATGATGGAGATATTAGCAAAAAATGATGTGAAAAAACAGGGTAAGAACTAGCCCTTTTTTACTCTTTTCTGTTACTTGCATGGTTAACAGAGTCCCAAAATGTCAGGAAAAATCTAAAAGCATAGAGAAACATGCTATACCTTCACATAAATTGGCATGTAGAAACCAGGAAAAAGAGGTCTATGTGGCAATGGCAATGCCAGCACCTGCCAAAAGAAAAATAAGTAAAGGTCAACTCAAATGCAAATAGAACCAAAATCAGTCTCAAAACATTCACAAAATTACCACTATGTAATCATAGAAATATGAATCACATTCAGGAAAACAAAGTTCTACGGATCAATAACTTGCAACATTTGAGATATAGCAGAAGAGAGTGTCCTTTTCATGCATTTTACAATTTAATCCTTCAAAACTGCCTAGTCCCGATAAAAATTTTGGCACTATAGACTGAATCAGTCTCTAGACTCGAATTCATTACCAAACTAATAAACCTTCCCTCACTAACAAGACTAAACAATTTCTATAACATCAATTTAATTCAAAAAACATATCTTAACGCTATCCACCCTAGTATATCCTCTCCTTAAGCTCAAATTTCTATCATCTAATTTTCCATCCAATAATTCCTGATAGTCTCAGGGTTATCTATCTTTCAGCAGGTGTCTGAATAAATAAAGACTTCTAAGATAAGGAGCGCAAAATGCTTGCTGAGGATTTGCATAATGCTGATATTAAGAGATTCAACTGGGCACTGCCATGAGGGTAGCTGTGAAATCGATAGTAGTAAACTGAACATGTTCTATCCAATACGGGTAGGAGAAGACCCACAGTAATAGATCCATCCATGTAAGCAGCCCTTCCACTACTAATCCAGCTGGTCTTGCTGATTCGCCTGCGAGCCTACTTGTCCATTCATTTTCATTGCCATTTGAACATCCCGTTAACAGTTTTTTAAACTCATATTCTATCCCTTCTGCAATGCCCATATTCGCTAGCAATTACAAAATCACACCATAAATGCCAAAATAGAAACTAGCAATAGCAAACCAATGCACAATTATAAACCTCAAGATACTAAACAGCAGAATCATAATGCAAATGCCACTTCTAATCAACCACACAAATCAAAAAACTTTTTTAGTCACTTCCTAAACTAAAAAACTCACACTCCATTTATATTGAAATGACAATTCATAAACCAATCCTATTACCCAAGGGAAAAAACTCAAAACCTCATGTTTAGACTCCAATTCATTACCAAACCAATAGAACTTCCATCTCTAACAAGCCGAAACAGTTTCCAAGACACCAGCGCAATTCGACAAGTAGAGCTTACTCCTATCCACCCTATTGTATTCTCTTCTTCAAAAACTATAAAAAATCACATAATCATATCAGAAATGCCATAAAAGAGTACCTTTGGCAAACCAATGCACGATTATAAACCTCAAAATGCAAAACAACGTTATCATAATCAAATTCTACAAATTGCTAACAAAACAGAAAACCAATTTCAGTCACTTCCTAAGAAAACTAAACTCAAATCTAAAACCCTAAATAACACATAAAGCCCACCATTTTCCTTCACTTTCTCTAACTTCCCCACACCTTTTCAGCATCCAAACAATACCCAAAACCCCCCAAAATAAAAATAAAAAGGTTTAAGAACTTTATTGAACCAACCGTTAAATAATCCTCTGGTCTAGGACTAGTAGGCACAATAGCCGAGGAATTACTGGCATCCGCAGCTCCACCTTCAGCCTCCGTCTCGCTGGCACCACTTCTGACCTCCACCTCAACAATTCCACCTCCATCGCCGCCATCTCCGGAAGAAGAATCAGAGCAAAAGAAGGCCCTTTGATAAAAAATGGGACTTTTATGGCCCCTCTGAGACAACCCAGTGAGTAAACTCAGAGACTTCAGAAAGGAGCTCGGTTGTGACTCGGTGGCGACCCGGAGACATGGGGATGTAAAGTGGGTGTGAATTTGGCGAGAAGTGGAAGAGAGGAGTTTTAGCATTGTTTTTGATGTGGAAATGTTGAAGAAAGGGAAGGGCGGAATTGGGAAATTTTGGGTTTATTGTTGTCAGTTTTGAGTCTCCATTGGAGGAGACGGAGGAGAAAGTGCTAGATGATTGTAGCAAGCAAAGCCCTGCATAAACCCTTTTTTAAGTTGTGTGTTTTTCTTGAGTTATATTTATAGGTGAGCAGTTTGGTCCTATTATTTTGGTTTAAGTACTAATATTGTCCTCCTTGTTAGTTTTTGTCAAGAGGATTTTGGAAAACATGTATTGTATTTGGTTAATATTCCACGGAGTCGTAATAGATAGAAACATGTTTGGTTATATAATTTTACAATATATCAACGAACTTTAAAAATAATTAAAGGGGCTTTGATAATGAATGATAAACAATTTCCTTCCCTTTTTCCCTAGTTCTTCCTATCAATTCAATCAATATATCTTGTAAACTTAAACTTACAGTACAGATTTTCAATTGATTTAAAAAAAAAAAAAACAATACTTGTGCTATTATATATAGATATAGACTAGCAGCACCAAATACTGTGGTGTTTCTGGGGGGAAATTCCTTGTTAGGATTAGGGATGAATACAATGATTATGATATTCCAAAGCCTCTAGCCCTTAGAATTTTACAAAACAGAGTTGCCTCATGATCCCATACGCAATAATCACAAGTAGTGTACTCTTCCTCATCAATCCATCCTCTCTTGTTAAATTTGCTACAGTTGCAGGTTCTTCCATGGCTCTTGGGTTCTTCTGGTCCAATACCAGCTTCCCCTCTGTCAATCCACATGCTTTGAAGAATCCCTTTTATTTTGTCTCTACACTCTTTAATTGTGCGGTGTCTTGATTTGTGGTTCTTCAGGGAAGAAAGCAGTTCTATACCCTCTTGTTTAAATTGCCCGCCATGGCATACAAGGATGACACCGCATGTGTATATTGCTTCTACGTGCCCTTTTCTGGCCGCGTTCTTCAAGTGTTGGAATCCTGATTCTGGTTTGTTGGAACTAAAGAACTCGACCATCCCATGTCTAAATAAAGCTTCAGGGTTCCCATTCTCCTTGCAACGGGCCAAGAAAGAGGAGGCACCGTGGCTAATCGTCCAAGGAATAACTGGGAGTTTCTCGATGGTGATGTGTTCAAAAATATAGTTCTCTGATGCTGCTTCAAGAAACTCTTTGCAGCTTAATTTAGCTGTGAAGAGATCTGAAATCGATGCAGAGGCCACGCGAGCAAGAACTTCTGTCAATAAATCTTTGGGAAAGTACTTGAAAAACTCATGACGACTAGTTTTTCTTCTCCCCTTTGTCATGTTTTTCTTTCTGTTCACCATTAATATCAACTCACACGTAGACTCTGTCACTCTGCCTTCTTTTATAAAGGCTGAACCGACTCAAGGTAAATGTAAATCCGAACTGAATAGGACAAGCTAGGCTTAATTATGTATCCAAACTCCACAAGGAATTGGTTTCTTTCGAGTTCGATAATTGACTACAAGTTACCGACCGATGAGAAGATTGAGATTTAGAGCCTGTTTGTTCCTTTCCCTGTGAAACGTGTAGGGTTGGCTAATTGACTAAATTTGTTTTTTTTTTTAATATATTATAATAATAATTTTAAAAAATATATATTTTTAATATCAATATATTAAAAAAATCTAAAAAATCTAAAAATTAATTAAAAATTAAATTTTTTTTTTAAACACAGCCCCACCACGTAGCCACGAGCAGCCAATAGTATTCAATAGAATTGCCTCCCTGGTAGACTTGCATCATTTTCAAAAAGCTTGCACTGATGTTGAAATCAGTGAGTTTCCTCTGCAATTCAAGAGTAAACTTCCATCCATGCAGCTTCCTTTGGAGGCGAGTTAATTAAACCACTGAACAAATAGTTTAGTAGCATCCGCATTTCCCCTCTTCAACCATTTTTCTATCAAATATGGCTATGGGATGAGGATTGACAGCAGTGCAAGGTGGTTATGGAGTAACATTCTGTTGATAATTTCCATAGGCTGGTTAAGTTGAGAGACGGGTGTGGATTTGAGCTTCACCTTGGTAAAACCAGAGCATGGGCCACTGAACCTGTACATTGTCAACCATCCTGTAAGGCCATCAATCAGCATTCTGCTCTCTCTCTCCTCTCTCTCTCTCCAATGCTCTTCAAAGTCAATATTTTCCCGGGAAGATTCCTGCAAGGAGACATTCTCCTGAGAAACATGCAAGGCATTGCCGCACAAGGCAACTCAGTTCGTACGTTATCGTTATATGAATAACTCACCACCACCATTACAGACCTTATATCAAACCAGAACTGGTCAAGACACAAGACCCGCATCTAAAACACAGACCCCAACACGCTCCTTCAACAGTTACTCAATTTCCGGAGCTAACTTAATTTAAGGTACTTGATTTGGTCACCGGCACAACGCAGTGATCTCTAGTCTTACACTCACTTGCATTTTTCAAAATTATTCAAAGATTAGATCTTTAATTTCTGGATAATTGCTTGGCAAGTATGAGAAGGATCGTTCAGTTTCTACAATATCATATAGGATGGAGGATGCATTAGACTCAAGGTGCAAATGGGCTTCTCAATGAGTTATTAAAGACGGGTTTGGAGGCAAATTGAACTAGTGAGATTATTAGAGAGGAAATAACTTTTGCATCATGTATCAGGCACCCTTGGAAACAGAAAATAAATTGTTTACTATCACCATTGGATGATCATTGATACCCAAATTCTGGTCTGGAAGCTGCATGTTGAATAGTGTTGGGAATTTCGACCGGTGATGTTCTGATACTTGCTCATAGGAGAGCCAAGCACACTGACACAATATTTAACGTGGTTCGGCAAAAC
>NW_011499862.1:1558588-1558901 GCF_000495115.2 Populus euphratica
GCCTGATAAACGGCCCAGATTCAATCTCAGAACCGGTTGCACATAGACTCCGCCACATAGAATCCTGTCCTTCAGCTCGCAGCTCGGCTCGGATCGGCCTTGAATCTGCAAAATCTAACCTTACAGATGTGTCTGGAATGGTAAAAAATGTTAGAAACGACACTGAGATCACCCGAATTGGACTTCAGATGGCTCAGAATTAAACAATCAAACTTTGGGATCACTGAACGTTGTAGATGACGCCACGTGGCAACATGAATAGTCCCTGCGCCACACTGGATCAAAACCCAGGGAGCTGACGTGGCTTCGGTGA
>NW_011499862.1:1560467-1573831 GCF_000495115.2 Populus euphratica
CCATTTCTGATCTCAATCTCAATGATCGGACTGTACCATTGCATCCGGAACGATCAAATTAGCTAGAAATAAGTTTGAAATCGTCCAAATTGCACTTCAGACGGCTAAGATTTGATCAAAATAATTCTAGCCTGATAAACGGCCCAGATTCAATCTCAGAACCGGTTGCACATAGACTCCGCCACATAGAATCCTGTCCTTCAGCTCGCAGCTCGACTCGGATCGGCCTTGAATCTGCAAAATCTAACCTTACAGATGTGTCTGGAATGGTAAAAAATGTTAGAAACGACACTGAGATCACCCGAATTGGACTTCAGATGGCTCAGAATTAAACAATCAAACTTTGGGATCACTAAACGTTGTAGATGACGCCACGTGGCAACATGAATAGTCCCTGCGCCACACTGGATCAAAACCCAGGGAGCTGACGTGGCTTCGATGATGTGTCAGCCACATGAGACATATAGGGGTCCACCATATCTGATGTGGCAGTCCCAGGTGGATTTTTTAGGGTGACGTGGCAAAACTGCTGACATGCCTAATGACGTGGCAGTTTGACTGGTCAGAGTGCTGATGTGTCAAGTGACGTGCCTGATGGCTGTGTAGAACTGCTGACGTTCCTGATGACGTGGCTGTTTGACTGGTCAGAGTGCTTCGATGATGTGTCAGCCACATGAGACATATAGGGGTCCACCATATCTGATGTGGCAGTCCCAGGTGGATTTTTTAGGGTGACGTGGCAAAACTGCTGACATGCCTAATGACGTGGCAGTTTGACTGGTCAGAGTGCTGATGTGTCAGGTGACGTGTCTGATGACTGTGCAGAATTGCTGACGTGGCTGATGACGTGGACAGTCAGCCCGCCGGGCGTGTGCGGCGGTTTCCGACGTTCGATTTTGACGCGGTTTTCACCAGTGGCTTCGTCTCTTCCTCCTCTACACAGTGGTATGGTCAAAACACAATTTTGACAACTTTCATTTTGAGCAAAATCAAACACCACTTTAAACCGAACGCTCTGATACCAATTGTTGGGACTCTTCACATTTTCATAATTCTCTTCACTCTCATTTTGCTCTCTAACACATGCTTCTATTTATAGGCATTCATGGAGGCTTTTCTTCAACAAAGGTGGCTGCCAACTCCAACTCTTCTTCAACAATGGTGGCTGCCAACCTTTGACATCTTGGATGAGTGCACATGGTTGGTGCAATAGCAAATGGTTGTTGCACATTAATGGCAACCAACCTAACAAATAGGTCTTCATTTGACAACATCTACATGACAGCCTATCCTCATCCATGGAGAATTAATCTGATGCACATCGATCAAGCAAGATCCTTTTCTTGTATGGTTTTAGCTAGGTTTTTTTGCTTCAGTGGACGCTTGGCAAGTTGTTTGATCCCAGACCAATTCAGCTACACAAATCTGACATTGTTTGGATGTTCCATACATCATAGCTTGTGTGCATGTTTGTGTTGTCAAGTTACCATCTTTTATGCTTCACTGCAGTATTATGATGCCAACTTTTATGAGGGCCTCTATCATCAATCTCCTCCAAGCATTCCCTCGAGGGAACTTCACATTGTTCTTTTCTAATGTTATAGTTTATCATGTATCTTGATTCTTGAGCAACTGATTTGACGATCTTGTTCTTAGGCGTGCTTGTAAGTTTTCAATCCTGTCTAAGTTTCGCTTTATTCTCTTCGTAATAATCTTTTGTTGTGCTCTTTACATTTCAGTCTCCGTCCAACCATGTCTCTCAAATTTGTTTACTTTTCTTTTGGTAATGGATTTCCTGTGAGTCTATTGCAATATTGTTGAAGCCTGCTCTGTTAGTGGGAAAGGGAGAGGGACCAAAATCTCTAGCTCTATATCAGAAGGTGACAATCGATATGCAATAATCAAGAGGCCAAGGATCTTTTATAACAGATAGCCAAATGACCAGGGGAGAAGAGGGTGGCAGGATGAATGAATTGTTCAAACTGGAATAAGAGCAATGATTGAAAGATACATGGCAAGAACAAGAATGCACAATACTTTCATATCACAAGAACCTAGTTAAATTCGAGTGACCTCAAAGATCAGCTTGTGATCCAATCCAAACCCGAGTGAAACCGGTCAATATTTTTATACAAAATGATACCATTTTATTAAAAATCTAGGTTAACTCGTTAATCCATTAGTTGGCCCACCCAACCGAGTTCATCTGCTGGGGCGGTTTTTATGGCTATGATTTTATTGCATGCATCCATATGGTGCCAAGAATTGACCGTCTGTCAAAATCGACGTGGAGCATCTAGGCAACATCATCTTCTTCAGAAATTGCTGATCAAGTGATATGTTGAGCAATTAGTTTGTTTTTATCACTGCTAGCAAGTAGCGGCACTCTCTCTAACTTTGTGAGAAAAACTTACGATTTGTCATGTTCTTTTCTGTTCTGTTGACGCCGAAACCATTGTATACTGAACCAATACTGTTCCAAGTTGCAGAAGGAAATAGTAAAAACGATGTAGCATTCCTTAAATTGTGAAGCCTGCAATAACGACGAAGAAGAAGAAGAAGAAGGAAAAATAAACATTACCGAAATGCAGATAATCTTAACCAAAATAAGAAGGGAGGCTTTGTTTTCCTTCCATGGATGAAAACCTAACTGATTTCCAGCCTATATATATACTTGTTATCATTGGTCTGGCTTGTTGTTAGAAGGCCTTCACTAGATCATGTATGAAGTTAAGCAATCTGATTTAATAATTATAATGAATATAAATCTGTCATGGCATTAAAGGAACATAATCTACATAGTAATCTGAAAATGGAAATAATTATCTACGAATTTATAATAAAAATAAAATACATTATTATCAGTTTTTTTTCTTTTTTAAATCTTTCTTCCCATAATTTTATTCCTATTTCCCATATTAAGATTTTAATTTTTTCTATGTAAGATCACATCCATGTCATCTATTTTACACTTAACTTAGTAATATAACATTCTTTCAAGTAAATTTTACACTAATTAAAATATTGATTTTACTAGACTTTCTATTTCTCTTTCCTCTTTTGTTTCTCTTCATTGTTTATCTATACAATAATATTATAGTTCAAACTATGTTTAATTTAAAAATACATATTATTTTTATATTTTTTAAGTAAAATATAATTTGAATCACATAGACAAACATAGTTTAAAAAATTACAAAAATAAAAGTTAC
Organism: Populus euphratica; assembly: GCF_000495115.2. Taxonomy (NCBI): domain Eukaryota; kingdom Viridiplantae; phylum Streptophyta; class Magnoliopsida; order Malpighiales; family Salicaceae; genus Populus; species Populus euphratica. The sequence continues at coordinate 1,563,680 of NW_011499862.1, forward strand.
TGATTTATAAAACCAAAGACTCCATGGATCAAAAGAGTGTTGTAAATTTGTAACGTTTTCTTTTCAATTATTTACTATATACTATTATAAGGGTTTTCAATCATTTAGGATAGAGGTAATGTAACAAGAACATGCAGAAGGGAGATCAGTCTTATATATATATATATATATATATATATAAAGAGTGGCAAGAATTTTAACGTTGGTTATAAATCTAGGGTTTTATATTTCATTTTTTTTACAAAAGATAGTTTTACCTGTTTGATAGATTTTTTTAAGTATTATATAAATTAATTTTTTTAACTTTTAATTATATTTTTAATAAATAAAAGAGGACTGGATTATGATGAGAATACTACGTTAACGTTGCACATATATAGTCTCTTAATCTGGTAAATAAGTTCAAATGTATCTTATTTTAATTGGAAAAAAAAATAAAATATCCTTGTTTGGAGAAAAACTCTAGGATATTCAAAACTAAATCAAGAAAATCATCAGCAAAAAGGGAAAAAAAACTAGAAAGAAGGAAGTCCAAACAGTGTTAATACATGTAATCGGAGAGATTTTCGAGATTTCAGATTCTACATACCTGACTGGAACCATCAAAACTGGATCTCGATCGCTAGCTATATATTAGCCTCTCAACGTCGACTGTGTGTATATACAACAGTACTTCTCTGTAGTAAATTTAAACATTAACAAATTTATCAAGGGAAGGAGAAGAAGAATAAGGAGAGCAGGAGGAGGAAGAAGGAGAGGAGATGAAGCATTTTCTGACCCTCCTCACCATTGCTTTCATAATCGTTATGGCTAGCACCAGTACGTTATCTTTCTCTAAACTCCTAAAGCCATGTATTTGTTTTTCTTATTGTTTATTCAAATTTCTTTTTTGTTCATATAAAGGATATATTCGAGACAGTTTACTCATCAACTAACTAAGACTGAATCTCTTTCTTGGACAATGTTCTTAATAACACACTCCCACGTCGAGATTAATGAAGTTATTCAACTGCACAAAGTAACAGTAATGAAGGTTCAGAATTAATATTCTTGCATGCATGTGCAGATGGTGAGGTAGAAGCCGTGCCTGATAATTGTGTCAAGCCCTGCGTGGGGTTATACGATGACACCCGGTGCATAGCGGACTGCCGGAAGCGAAGGTTCCGGAGTGGAAAATGCGAGAAGAAGCTGAAAATACCCCTTTGTTGTTGTAGCATTGTGGGCTGACGACAAGCATCGATCCTTATTACTTAAAAAGTGCGCTGTCTGCCTGTGTTCCAACCCTTTTGGTTTTAGAGGAATAGCCCCCATTAATTCTTACGCAGTATTTATTGATGTCCATCTGCTGTTGCTGCCGCCCGCAGTACAAGCTTTAGTATTCCTAAACTGAAATAATAAGTGCACTTGAGCTGATCGGTTCTTTAAATTTCTGTATTTAGTAATTTTTATAAATTCAGTGATCGATATTTTTCGATAATTAAATTAGATAAAACTATTATATAAGAATAACATTTTAGATCAAACCCTCTCTAGTAAAACTATTATCAAAGATTTATTTTGTTATTCATTATAAATTTAAGTTCTATCAGAAATATTTAAAATTTATATAAAAATTAATTTTAGAATTCGTGTTGATTTACACGCAAGTTTGCCTAGACACTCATATAAAAAAAATTCTTTAAAAAAATAAATATCCAAAAAAAAATATGATTTTTTTATAAGATATATTTTTTATTATTATCTTTATTAATTAATAAGCTAGGGGGTATAAGTAATTCATTGTTCATCCATACTCAATGCACTGTGGATTCCAATAGTAATTTATAGTGCATTCTTATTTTATTTTTATTTTTTTTCATTTTTTTATCCAACTTTCCCTCTCTTTTTTTCAAAATTATTTTTCTAGATTTTATTTTTTTAATATTGAGCTGGTTAAAAATTTTACTTTGTAATTTTTTAAAAAAATACTATGGATTGTTATGGTGTTTCCCTACGTGGTTTTTCTATTTTTTTTATTTTTTAAAATTATATTTGTTGATTTTATTTTTTTTAATATTGAGCTAATTGAGAATTTAGTTTTATAATTTTTTTCTTTAAAATATTATTGATTGCTATAGTGTTTCTCCGCATGATTTTTTTTTGTTTTTTATGTGTTCTCTGAAATTATCTTTTTTAATTTTATTTTTTAATATTAAACTGGTTAAAAATTACAATTACAATATGTGAGAAAGAACTGTAACTTTCCTCGCAAATTAATATGAATTGCTATAGTTTTTTTTCCCACATGGTTTTTTTTCAATTTCTTTTGTATTTTCTTTTTTTATGTTATTTTTTTTAAATTATCTTTGTCGATTTTATTTTTTTTATATTGAGTTAGCTAGAATTTAACTTTATAATAAAGGTTAATCATATGGGGTAAGTATTATATATTTTCTCACAAAACAATATGGATTGCTAAAGTGTCTTTCAATATAGTTTTTTTCTTATAATTTTTTTAAAATTATCTTTGTTAATTTTTTTTTTAATATTGAGCTAATTGAGCATTATACTGCCAAGTCATTATAAATAAGGCTAAATCATGTGGGGAAGCACTGTAGCTTTCATTACAAAATACCGTGAATTACTATAGTGTTTTCAATATTGTTTTTTTTTCATTTTTCTTTTCTAAAACTGCCTCTGTCGATTTTATTGTTTTAATATTAAGTTTATTGAAAATTTAATTTTGTAATTTTTTTTTAAAACACTATGAATTATTGCAATGTTTTTCCATATGTTTTTTTTTCAAAATTATCTTTTTTTTTTAATATTGAGTTGGTTAAGAATTATAATTATAATAAGAAAGCTAAATCATATGGAAAAAGTGTTATAGCTTTTCTCACAAAATATTGTGAATTGCTACAGTATTTTTCTAATTTTTTTATGATTTTTTCTAAAATTATCTTTATCGATTTTATTGGATAAAGCATTGCAATTTTCCTCATAAAACATTGTTAATTGCTATAAATTTTTTTCTCATTGGTTTTTTCCATTCCAAAATTATCTTTGTTGGTTTTTTTTTAATATTAAGTTGGTAAAGAATTTAGTTTTATAATCATTTTTTTATTAACAAAAAAGCTAAATCATATAGTGAAAGTACTATATCCTTCCTCACAAAACACTGTGGATTGCTAAAAATTATTTTGTTCAGTTTCTAAATTTTTTTATCACCAACATAATTTTTTTTGTCATGAAATATTGGGTTCATCATACATTTAATTTTTATTACTTATCTAGCGTTAGTTCATAATTATAATACTATCAAATACTTTTATTTTATAAGTTTGCGGGAGCGCGTGGACATGCCATTTTGTTTTTACTATTTCATAATAGGAATTAAATGCTAATCAAAAGTACTATTTGATTTTGAGAATATAGTGTATATTTTGTAATGTAATATAAATTGTTTTTTAAAAGTGATTTTTAATTAAAAATATATTGAAATAATATTTTTTCATTTTTTTACTTTTAATATCAAAATCATAAAAAAATATCAATCTATTACTTTCCAAACAAGAAACAACTTAGAAAGTGAAGCTAAATGGGCACTAACAATAAAATCCTTCTTTTCTTCTCTTTATTCTTTCTTATATATTCATAAGTAAATTCATTTTTTTTGTTTGATAATGTCATTCAACTTTGCTATAAACACAAATTTGCTATTATGAATTTACAATGTATCATTAACAAATAATTATACAAGTCTTTTTTAATAAATAAATAAAAAATAATACAAGTTATAAGAACTAGTTATTAGATTTGACTCAACAAGCTAATTTGTTGATTTGTGACCTTGTCGGGCTAATAAGAAAAAAAAATTTATTAATATAAATTTATTTAATAAAAAAATTAATTGATTATCAATCCTCAAATCTATTATTTAAGTCTTGAATACCATACAAAAACTGTTTGATTTTTATTTTATTTTTTTAAAGAAAACATAGAAGATAAAGAAAGGTTAAATTTTTTTTATTTATTCTTTTACTTTATATTAATTTTATTTTGATATGTCATGTTAAAATTATTATTTTTTAAAAAACAGCTGCTATAAAGAAGCTAATAGGCAAGTCAGCAAAACGGTGCGGTTTGCCTGGTCCCTTGAATTTTCACTCTCCTTCGGTCTCTTGACTGAGACACAAGAACCACATGCACAAAATATTAAACAGCAAGAAGAAGAACAGTCTTCTTTTATTACCTTTCCTATAGATAACGAACCGTAAGTAGAAGATTATTCCTTTCTTGCATCACTGTTTACATAAACAGACAGTTCTCTAAAACACAAACACAAGAAACCAGACTTGTTTTGTTTTTATGGATTTCCAAAAAAAGAGGGTTCAATTGCTTGCCTTTATAGTTGGAATCATAGCTCTTAGTTTCACAGGTATATTCTTTATGCCTTTTTTGTGTTATTCTTTGTCGGCTTTTCGTTTGACTCTGTTTTCGGTGCAAAGTTTGAGTCCTTTTAGGGTCAAGAAGATTGGTTTTTGGTTGTGATTGAGTTTTTGGATTGTGGGCTGGTGAATCTTTAATGGGCTTTTGTATTTGTTTTGTGTGTGTGAAATTTGTGATCTTTTATGTTTTAGGGGTTCATTTCTAATCTGGGTTTGTTGGGAACAAGCTAAGATCTAATCTTTGATGAGTACTGTGTGCTGATAAACTCATGAGTTAGTAACTCGATTGTTGAATACATGAGAGCTCTTATATGTGCAAATGTATTGAAATTTTGATATTGGTTGAAATTTGATTGGCATAGTGTAAATAAGTATGTCAAATTTCCTGATTTGATGTGAAAGTGTTGAGGTTCCTTAGGATTTAAATTTTTTTCCAGTTATTTTGCTAAATTTGTTAGATTTGGTTTACTCACATTAAAAATTGATAGCAAATTCTGAGTTTTGGAGGCAATGTAGCTCATCTGAAAAATCTAACTCGTATAGTTTTAATGATCTCTCTTATTTAAATCTAGCGAATACTGTTTTGTTGAAGTGGCTCATACGTGTTAGGACAGAATCAGGATCATCGATTTGTGAATAACATGTATACTCAATAGATATATAAAATGTTTGTACGGGTTTCTTTCGCATTTTCTGCATGTATTTGTGTGTGCCTGCCAACGAGTTTATCTTTGCTTTACACATTATCACAATATTCTCATGTCAGGATTTTAACTAAATCCTTCTGTGCTTGATTGTTCGATCTTCGGAAGTAGAGAACAAGTTGGTTTCTTAAATTATCATTTAACAAAACTGAATGTATTGGCTTGAGATTTTTTTCACAACATGGTATGCTTATGTGCGGCAACATTTTATAGCTGAAAAGTGTCGGCAACTGGTTGGGGACGATAATTCTTCCCAGAGTGGGAAGTTTACAATCTTTAACTGCTTTGACATGGGCTCCGGAACCCTAGCATGTGCGGTGAAAGAGGGTGTGAAGTTGTATGTCTACAATATCAGATCTTCTCATGTTGAGAGAGCGAGGAATCTTGCAATTGAACGTTCATTACTTGATGCAATGGGACAGGGAATGTCTGCGCAAGATGCAGCAAAAACAGCACAGAAAGAAGGGACAAAGGCTGCAAAACTGGCGAAGCGGCAAGCAAAACGCATCGTAGGTCCTGTTATCTCTTCTGGATGGGACTTTTTTGAAGCTCTTTACTATGGTGGTACCATAACAGAAGGTTTCCTCAGGGGCAGTGGAACATTGGTTGGTGCCTATGCTGGAGGTTTTCTTGGTGAGGAAAGGCTTGGACGTGTTGGTTATCTTGTTGGCAGTCACCTTGGCAGTTGGGTTGGAGGTAGGATAGGACTAATGGTGTACGATGTGGTTAATGGAGTTCATTACTTGCTTCAGTTTGTTCAAGGAGAAGATAGTGAAGTGTATGAATCTACTCCTGATGAAAGTCCTGAATCATACGAACATTCCGAATTTAGGTGAATACATTGTGTCGATTGTTGATTTTTTGATCCTTGTGGTCAAGATGTATCCAGCTAGATGCAGTATAAGCAACATTTTAGTGATTCAGTTGCGATTGTGTATAAATAAACGGTAGCATGGTCCGATTCATTTTCTTCAATAAGTTAAACTCGCTGAGTAGATTGCTACATTTTTTTCCTCGTACATCCCACTATTCTGTTTATCTAGGGCCGTGGATACTCCTGAAACAAATCAATCTTGTTCCTGGATGAAATGTAAGTTGCAAGTTCTTTGTTCTGATCACAACACATGAATGGTTGCATGATGAGTTAGCTTTTCAGTATCTCAAGACAGATTTGAAGTGGTGGGCCTGTGGGATATTTGGAACTCCCTCATACGTGATGTTGCTGATTTCAGGTGACCTGTCAAGCTAGATTAGGTTTCATAACCAAACTCGATCTGGAGGCTGGTGGCTTGAAAAAACATTTATAAGATACTGAAAGATGCATGATATCCAGGTAGGTTCTCTGCGCTAAATTAATCCTGTAAATTCCCCCTTCCTGCTCAGACTATAACTTGAACTCAATTCTAAACCCTCTTGATTTGCAAGGGTATCAATGAACTAAACTAATCTATAAGGATGATTTACTGGTTGAGAGGGTGAGTAATGGATTTGCAAGGGTATCAATGAACTAAACTAATCAATAGGTTACCGCAGTAATCACCGTAGTAAACCGGGTTTAATAACTGTTTTATTTCAAGATACACAGATTAAGAATATTTGAGGAAGGGAGGGTAATGAAATGCAACAACCCATGTTGCAAAATGATGGTGTTTGCATGGACTCGAGTACAGAATGAGAGGTCTAATCAAAAGAAAGCAAAGTAGCTTGGGAATTAACATCTAATTGCATCTTGTGTACTGAGTGTCTAACAATTGTCATCTACTCGCTGTGTCTCTCCACATTTGTGCCTTCTGCTATTCAACTTCAATGAATAAAATCATCTTTATCTCAGCCAGTAACACAACAAGGTATACTTAATTTAGCTTGATCTGTTTTAAACAATTAACCATGTGTGCTATATGACAGCCTCCATGAAATCAACAAAACTGTCCCACGACACGTGTATATTCTACAGTTTCCAGGTTCATCTTCCTCATTCCAACGTCATAATTTCCATTTTCAACAGTTTACTGACCTAAGAAATTAAGACACCCAATTCCACGAAGTATTAAGGAATAATATAGTTCTATCATATTATTGTATCAATGTTCTACCCTCACTTGACATTATTAGGTTTAATCTGTGTATTAATTAATATACTGGCTTCAATGATAATAACTTTATAACAATGGAGTCCATTTCATTGACAAATTAAGTTGCTTGACATTGTCTGAAACAGACCAGTGAGGATGTATATCCTAGATGTCACAAATAAAAGAGTTAGATAGTGGTGGGAGCAACCAACAGAAGCCTCGCTTCCACATAAACTAATTATACATCAAAACATGCCTTGTAATAATTATGTCTTGATCACTCGAATCGTTTAAAGCCAATCTGTTGAGAAAAACAATTCAACATTATGGCTCCTTACAGGAAAGTTATTTAAAAAAAAATAAATTTCAGAAAAAATAAATTTTTGAAAAATAAATTATTGTTTTATGTTTGATAGTATTATGAAAAATAAACTAGAAAATACTTTTTAGTATTTGATTATGTTATGGAAAATGAACTAGAAAATAATTTATTAATATTTTATTTTTCTCAAGTTTATTAAAATAATGAGGAATAAATTTTACAAATTAAAAAGTTGATTAATAATAAAATTAAAAAAATATATAATTTCATAAATTATCTCAAATAAAATAAATAAAAATAAAAATAATAAAAATCAAATATAAAAAAATTAAAAAAATAATAATTAACATTACATAAAGTATTTCAAATAAAATAACTAACAATCAAAAGAATGATGATCAAATTTAATAGATAAAAAATTTCAATAAAAAAATAATAAAAAAAATAATAATTATAAAAATGAGGATCATGGTTAATATAAAAAATAAATTTTAAGAAATGAAATTAAAAAATAAATATTCAAAACAAAAAATATATAGCAATTAAAAATTTGAGGATCAAATTTAATATAATCAGCAGATAATGACATTTCTAACTTTTTCACAACTTTCGAAAAATGTTTTCCGTCCAAATTTTTCAAGAAAACACTTTCTTGAAAATCAAGCTAAATTTTTCTTTGATTGAAAAGTGTTTTTTGTTAAACAACTTTCCTAACAGCAAATAAATATAAGAAAGTTTGGAAAGTGATTTCTTGTAAATCACTTTCTGGAAAACAAACACGAACAAAAAGAAAAATACTTTCTTGAAAATCAAGTCAAATTTTTCTTTGACTGAAAAGTGTTTTTCATTGATTAGAAAATATTTTTTGTTAATTAAAAAGTGTTTTTTATTGACTAATTTTTTTTAATAATAATTAAATATAAAAAAAATTTAAAAATTATTTCTCACAAATTATTTTCTCGAAACAAACATAGTGTATGATGAAATCTCATCCCATTCTGTTTCCTTTGTCGTCGTCGTCATGTACGTGATACTGTTTCTGTATTCAAATCAAGAAGGGAGAATCAAATTGAAGGAGACTCCTCTGTTGCTGGGTTTTGCAAGCATGCTTTGTCAGTCACTACAATTTTCAAAGACAAATTGTTGTGTAGCAAATGAAGGCTATCTTATCTGTTGAATTGACACAAAGTTGTTCGGGAAAGGGCATAGCTTTTGTCTGCACATAAAAGCTAACAATCGTGCATCAATCCATCACGTAGTAACACCTCAAAAGGGAATTTTCTATGTTTTCCTATCATAGTCTTGAAGCTTGAGGTCAGTTTTCCTCTTTATGTATGTGAAAATTTCCCTGTCTAGACAACATTGAAACATTTTCTATGATTTCTTGTGTTATATTTGGGAGGAAAAAATAATAAAAAGAGTTTAATGTTAGTTTTCTCGACAAGATTATTTGTTCTTGTGCTCTAGCTTTTTAGAAACATAATAACTTAATTCTTAATTTAAGTTATTTTAACAAGTTAATTTGATAAACTCACGATCCAAATCTTTAATTAAATCACTTTTATTTTTAATTGGTTTTAATATTAATATGAAGAAATATAAAAGAATTGATAGGTCAATTCACAATTTAATTGAGTTGGTTAAAGTCGTTTCAAACTCAGTGAAACCAACACCAAAAACTATATTAAAAAATAATATTGTTTTGAATAAAAACAATAAAATTAGGTTGACCTAATGATTCAATAATCCAGCTCTAAACTGAATTAAATCGACTGTTTTCTTGTGTTTATATATGGAAAAAAAGTTAAAAAGATGAGTTTACTGTAAAGTTTTATCACCAAGAATATTTTGGGGTTTTAAAAAAGATTACATCTTTAATTCTTAAAAAATATAAAACAATATCATTTTAGATAAAAATAATAAACCTAAATTAATCTCATGATTTTAAAATATAAAATTTATAAATCCCTAATCAAGTTCAACGAACAATTATCATGGTTAATGGCAACATAATATTATGGTTTGATAACTATGAAAAAGAGGGGACATGGATTTGGCAGGCGCATTATTAGAAGGAATATGCAAGTCTAAGGCCCAGGTACTAAAACTGATTAGTCCAGATGAGCATTACAAGAAGAATATCGATCACATGCAGTGGAATGTGTTAATTAACAGTATCACTGTGAGGACAGAAAGAAGCTGCCTAGAAACATATTGAAAATACTTTTGCAGAATAAGTGAAGACCCGGGAAGTAGAAAAATAAAAGACTTTGATCTCTACAGTGACTGTTTGTTACTGTAGATCAACACCAGAAATTTGAATTTGAACAGGGGATGTTTATTGCATGAAAACTGGATAATGATAAGGATAATTGCACATTTTTACAGCAATCAATTACACTGATTTATAGAAGGAAAATAAACAAAAAAACTAAAATTAAGCAACACTACTGCCAAGTTTGGCTTACATTTCGCCACTACTAACAATTCACCTAAGGACTTGTTCAATCCTTTATTCTAGCAGAAATAAAAACAACACGTGAGCTGAACTGGTCTTCAAGCAACACGTCAGCAACTTAAGGCAATAAATTTCAACACTCCTCCTTGCATTAAGGGCTGCAAACCCC